>NC_142746.1:18217674-18352674 GCF_051943395.1 Hippocampus bargibanti
CCGGAGTTTATTTAATATCTATTGACGTTCGTGGAAAATTCAAGCATTTAAAAATGGAGATATATTTACCTGTACAAATAGTATAACGGATCTCTTTTTGGAGACAACAAATACTGATATACAAAGTGGTATAGCTATAGCGTCTGTCTTCCAAAATTGAAGTTTGTGGGAACGTTTCTTAACCCTCTTTTTCTTTTAAATATAAAAGTAAGGCTGCACAACTAAACAGTGTACACTTCTCCTTGTAAAATGTGTTTGTTCAGTGCATAATAAGGCTAACACGTTCTAACGTGATATAATGAAATATCATCTAATAAAGATGAAATAATCAAATATGAGTATAAGTGGTCGAGAAATGTTATGGGTAGCAACATAATAATATAATAACTATAATAACTATAATAACTTTAATAACTGTAATATAATATAATATAATATAATATAATATAATATAATATAATATAATAATATAATATAATATAATAGATATACAGTATTCTAATGTAATGCAATCTAATGTAATCTAATGTAATCTCATGTAATCTAATGTAACGTAATCTAATCTAATCTAATATTATATAAAACAGTACAATCTAATCTAATATAATTAATATAATACTACTACTATTACTAATAATAATATTAGTACGACTACTACTATTACTACTACTACTACTACTACTACTAATACTAATAATAATAATAATAATAAAAATAATAATCTAATCTAATCTAATCTAATATTATATAAAACAGTACAATTTAATCTAATATAATTAATATATTACTACTACTATTACTAATAATAATATTATTACTACTACTACTATTATTCGTAATAATAATAAAATAATATAATATAATATAATATAATATAATGTAATGTAATGTAATGTAATGTAATATAGTATAATGGAATAGAATAGAATAGAATAGATATACAGTATTATAATCATAATCTAATCTAATATATTCTATTCTAATCTAATCTAATCTAATGTAATCTAATTTAATCTAATATATAAAACAGTACAATCTAATCTAATTAATATAATACTACTACTATTACTAATAATAATAATATTACTACTACTACTATTATTATTAATAATAATAAAATAACATAATATAATAATAATATAATATAATATAATATAATATAATGTAATGTAATGTAATGTAATGTAATATTGTATAATAGAATAGAATAGATATACAGTATTATAATCATAATCTAATCTAATATATTCTATTCTAATCTAATGTAATCTAATGTAATCTAATGTAATCTAATTTAATCTAATATATAAAACAGTACAATCTAATCTAATTAATATAATACTACTACTATTACTAATAATATTATTATTAGTACTACTACTATTATTAATAATAATAATAATAATAATAATAATAATAATAATAATGTTAAGCAGATTCCTTACTTACAGACAGTGTATTGTAGGTGTTTGAACACCTACAATACACTGTCTGTAAGTAAGGAATCTGCTTAACATTAGTTATCAAGTAGACAGGATGAATTTAGTACAACGAATAATAATAATGTAATGTAATGTAATGTAATGTAATGTAATATAATATAATATAATATAATATAATATAATATAATAACATATAGGCCTCCATGAAGAGCATCTTCCCATTTTTGTGGCAGACTTGTCTTCCCCGCTATTTGGACTTTTCCTGATAGTAAAGGGTTGAATAGAAGGATTTACAGGTTAAAACATATGCATTAAATTTATCAAATGGTGGCAGGCTCTAATGAGAGCCGCTCCTGTCTCCCGTGTGTCCACACAGGCGCACAGAGGCTGCGCCAAATGTTGTTTGTGACGGATCAAGGCTCACCGCCTCCACTGCACTTTCTTTATCTTAATTCCAACTTGAAAAGATATAATTATCTAGTTTGAACAGGACCGCTATCAAATCCGTCTTTATAGGCAGGGGACGGGGGTGAAAGAAAGAAAAAAAAAACTCGAGTGGATTGTGAGGCTCTGAGCCGCTCGGTGTTGCCCGAGATAGGAGTAATGAAGTTGTGGAGTCCGGAGATACAAAGGGCATTAACCTCATTAGCATGAAACCTTTTCTTCTAACTATTGTGGGACCCTTTCAGTGCTCTAATCCCCCCCTATTTCAAAGATGGGTTTGTAATAAAGCTTTTAGCCCCTCCCCCACCCCCCCCATTCTAACGCTTAATGGTATTCTCCGAAGATTTTTATTGCTGTTGTAATCAAATGGACCGACAACAACAACAACAAAACACTTAAAAACTTTGATCATGCTCCGAAAAAAAGTGTCTAACGTCGTAGATTTTGTAGCAGATGTGAAACAAAGATCCCATTTTGAGGCACATTGCAACCTTCTCTTATCGCGTCGCGAGGGCTAGTCAGATTGGGCTAAATTATGTCCAACCAACCCCCCACCGCACCCCCCTTTGGATCCGGATTAAGAGATTAAAATGGACCACTGGGCAATTCCCCCATCTCCCCACCCCCCATATTACTCGCATGATAATTGCCCAAACTGATTTGCACTTTCACAAAAAAACTCGTCGAGACCCTTTGGAGCTGCTGCTCACAAATCATGGGGAGAAACAAATCCGGAATTGTGCACAAATTACGATCTTTTTTTTTACATAATGGCGATCAATTTAGAAGTGCTTTCAAAGTAAAAGCCTGCGTACTATCGTCGAGACTCTTTGGAGCTGCTACAGAAAAATAAGGGAGAAACAAATCCGCAATTGTGCACGAATTATGATCTTTTTTTACTATAATGGCTATCAATTTAAAAGTGCTTTCAAAATAAAATCTTGAGAATGGTCGTCAAGACTTTGGAGTTACTGCACACAAAGCATGGGAGGAAAAAATCCGGAATTGTGCACAAATTATGAACTTTTTTTACTATAATGGCTATCAATTTAAAAGTGCTTTCAAAATAAAAGCTTGAGAATGGTCGTCAAGACTTTGGAGTTACTGCACACAAAGCATGGGAGGAAAAAATCCGGAATTGTGCACAAATTATGACATGTTTTTAATATAATGGCGATCAAATTAATAGTGCTTTCAAAATAAAAGCCTATGTACGGGCGCCGAGACTCTTTGGAGCTGCTGCACACAAATAAAGGAAGAAGCAAAACCGGAATTGTGCACAAATTACGATCTTTTTTTATATAATAGCGATCAATTTAGAAGTGCTTTCAAAATAAAAGCCCGCGTACGGTCGTCGAGACTCTTTGGAGTTACTGCACACAAATAAAGGGCGAAATAAATCCGGAATTGTGCACAAATAATGATTTTTTTTTAAGATAATGGCTATCAATTTAGAAGTGCTTTCAAAATAAAAGACTACGTACGGTCGTCGAAAGTCTTTGGAGCTGCTGCACACAAATCATGGGAGAAACAAATCCGGAATTGCGCACAAATTACCTTTTTTTTAGAATGACTATCAATTTAGAAGTACTTTCAAAATAAAATCCTGTTTGTTTTTACAGCGCTGCGACATTTGATAAAACTTTATTGACAAAATATTGACAATGACATACTTCTTGGAAGTATACTTTGTGTTAAAATTGTAGCAAAGTTAACACATACACAAACGAATTATTTACATTCTGTAAAAGAGAATTTAACAGAAACAATAATATTTTTTCCCTGTACATGGAATACGCTCAGTGCTTGTTTTTATTTATTTTTTTTTGTCTATAATTGATTTGAGTCCTTGTGGCATCTTTGAGTGGGGGAGGGGGCGTCACGTCCTGAAAAAAGGCTGCGTGGGGCCAAGCACAACCGCACACTGGTAAAGCTTTAGAGGTTCAAGGAATGTCCTGATTGTTTCCCTTCAATTCTTTGTCGTTATTTTTTTAGAAAACCATTTTTTCTTGGTAAACAAAAAAAAAAAAAACGATAAACCACTTCGACTTCATATGTTTCCACAATCACGTTTACACGATAATGATGAATTAAAGACTGCACACCGTTTTAAAAAAGAAGTACAATAACCCTCTATTAGAAAATAGAGTTCAATGACATTTTTTTTTGTTTCGGTTTTTCACGTGATTGTGGCAAATTAAAACAACTATCATGCAATTCATTTTTTTTTAAATGCAGTTTTGGTATATCTGGAGTGTGGGGGGGGGGGGGTTGAAATTGAAGTGCAAAGGTCCAATTTGAATTGGAGAAGGGAGAGAAAAAAAACAAGAATATTTTAGGTTGGTGGCGGACAATGTGTCAGTACCATGTTCCAGGTTCGTTTTTTGAAGCTGCAGGGTGACAGCTGGGCCACGCTACAGCTGGCCTTCCGTCGCCTTCAACTGCCCATCCGGGGATGTGAAATGAGACATGAGGTTATTTGACCCCACTGTCCATCCCCAGGGTATCCTGTATTTGCGTCGTCCTTTTGCTCAGAAGTCCATTTTTGAGTCTTTTTTTTTTTTAATCGTCCGAAGTTACATCGATTTCTTCCGGGCTGGATTGTTTGGTAGCCAACCTCCAGCGGTTTATATGATGGGAGCCCTTTTTTTTCTGTTGAGACTCGGAGCCTTCTTCTTCCAGCTTCTGTCTTTTGAACTTTGTCCTTCGGTTCTGAAACCACACTTTTACCTAAGGTGGAGAGAAGGATAAAAAAAATTATCAGCAAACATAGATGCGCAAATCTGTAGCTGCGCAATTTTTTTGCGTAGATGTGCACATGCCTCCACTGACTTAACACGAGAGAAACACATATGCGCAAATCCTTAAATGCGCAAGTTTTTGCGTCGAAAAGCACAGGCCTCCATGGACTGAAGTCTTGTTTCTATTCATAATTATATTTTATTTATTATTGTATCTGTTTTTTTTCTATGCTTGTCTGTGACTGTAAAATGTCCTTTGAGAGCTTTGAAAGGCGCTTGAAAATAAAATGTATTATTATTATTATTATTATTATTATTATTATTATTATTATTATTATTATTATTATTATTATTATTATTATTATTATAATACACATGTTGAAAAAATCAAAGGATTAAATTAGGGTCATGATATGTAGACAGAGGATGACAATTGCTTTGAGATATGATGGGAAAGATGGATAAAATATCACACCAATATGAACATCATTTGTTTAAAGCTAAGCTCAGTGCAAGTGTAATAATAATAATATTAATAATAATAATAATAATAATAATAATAATAATAATAATAATAATAATAATAATAATAATTTAATAATAATAATACATTTCATTTATAAGCACCTTTCAAAACTTTCAAGGACACTTTACAGTCTCACCTAGTTTTGGTTATTTTTTTAAATGGAACTATTCCACATGCAGGAGTGAGCTGTATGCTTTTTTTCATTGGCTGTATGTACCTGTAAAACCATAATAAACTGTAATTAGCAAAATGATAATAATTTTCATGTCAAATATTATTCAAATGACATTACGCATTAAATGCAAATGACCACCGTTGCAGCTGTTTTTTTTTTAAATCGTGATTTACAATTCATGTTATAAAAAAAACAGGCCGCAATAACACAGCATCAAGAAGCCAAGCCTCATTTTTAACATGTCGTATAAAATAAAGTCAAAAACGAGATGAAAAGATTTCCGTTCCGTGACACGTTTTGAACACGCGCTCCTCTAAATCCACACTCATCGCGCTGATCTGTGTTCCCTTGGGGAATTCACAACATCTAAATCGATAAATTGTTTCGCCCACGTATAGCTTTGTCACTCCCTTTCAATGGCAAGTGATGTGCATTTAATAAGCTCTCAATGTGCTAATTGAACGACGCCATGCTTCATTTGGGCCGATGAGCTCGAACAATGTGACAAATATGGCAGCGAGGCCCGCCACCTTTCTTTGTATCGTTGAGCCACAAAATGGTTCACTCCTTCATTTCATGTTGAAAGGAAACATTCTCTCAACCCCCCTCGAAACAAAAAGTCATGCAACCCCTCCGAGAATGAGGCGAAGGGGAATTGTATAATGAGGAGTGTTAGATAGTGACTTGTATACACCACAACACAATTTAAGACCCATTCTGCTCCCCCAAAAGTGCTCCTTAAATTATTTTTACATTAATTTTCATTTTTAAATTTTACAATATAGTTAACTCGTTCACTGCCATTCCCGATTTTATTCGGGAATTGAAAAGCATGACGTGGAGCGCCATTTCCGATTTTTTTCGGGTTTTGGTTTTTCTTGCAGATAATGCAGATAAAGCACCGATCAGACGTCTAGCGGTGTTTTTCCCTTCCAACGAGAGGGGCAGCACTAGCCTTTTGTCCATGTTAGCACTTTGCTTCAACTGTTGCTAAAGCGCTATATAAATCAATATGCATCGTATTTGGGACAGCCACCTCCGTTTTAAACTCAGATAACTCCAGACCTATGTTACTTAGTAATGAACGTTTTTTTTCTGATGAGAGAAGAGAGTCTAAGATTTCTTACGCTGAATTGTTCTATCTATTTGAGTTACTTTCGGGTTGAGTGAACGCTGGCGCGTGTGGCTGCCGTTGCTCACCTACAAAAAAAACTTATACTGTGACTGTAAAGTGACATTGCGAGTTTTGAAAGGCGCTTAGAAATGAAATGGATTATTATTATTATTATTATTATTATTAATGTTTCTGTAGTCCTAAAACTCAATTCGTCTGTGGGTCCTGTAATTTGAGTGAAAATGACAAAAACCCTGGCACTTGAGTGGACGTATTTTTGCACATCGTTTGGTAGTGAATGAGTTTAATTTGAAACGTATAAAAGAAATTACTAGTGGGAAACTGAATATCACACATCAAGACTGCACATGCACAATATCATGAAAATACAAAGAGATGCATTCACATGTAAATCAATAATGTACTGTATTGTATTGTATTGTATTGTATTATAATAAACACATGCAGGTGGGTAAAATTTGTAGTCTTACCTGAGTTTCTGTGAGACTAAGGCTGTGCGCGAGCTGTTTCCTCTCTGCGCCCACCACGTAATGATTTTTCTCAAAGGCGTGTTCGAGTCTCAGGAGTTGCGACGGCGAGAAAGCAGTCCGGATTCGTTTGGGTTTTCGGGCCAGGGCGTTGTGCAAAAGGAAGCTTTCGGGACTCGTTTCGTTACCTGAAGTCCAACAAAGATTTAAAATCAAAAACAGTGTCAGTCTGTTTGGCTTATTTTAATATAAATGATAGACGGTTCGATGTTTTTTGGGGGGTGGGTGAATATGGATTTCAAGATTTACCATCAAACGTCATGTCACGTTTTTTTTTTCACGTGATAAAACGAAATCAAACAAAATGCTTAATTGTATCAATTTGTCTTAAAAAACTGAAAAAGAAAATCATGATGTCTATTTTTAATGTAAGTCCGTTAATTGAACTTCGCCTTAAATTATCAATGCAAATATTTTCATAATTGTACAGAATGTGTATGGCGACTCTCGATGCTTGCTTTTAAACAAAAAGAGAGTGAATCAAAATTAAAGGCAAATATAAAAAACGTCGGCGAAATACATAAAAATAACACGATTGAGGCTTGAAATGTAATTTCAATTTAACTAAATGAATTACAATTTTATATATATATCTATCAAATAGGCTTTTTATACTTTTAAACATTTTTATACTTTTCACTATGTACAGTTGTTTTTATGAAACTTTTTATGCATTTCAGTCTCTTGACATTTTGTTTTATGCACAGATACTTTGTTTTTGACCTCCCCCCACACCCCTTTAAATTTTGCTGTTGCAGATTGCAAAATTCCCCATTGTGGGACTATTAAAGGCGTTCTGATTTTGATTCTAAAGTGTAATTGTGTGACAGAAAAAAATGCAACCTGTAGTGTAGGTTGTAAAATATATCAATAAATCACAAAATGTGACCAAAATGGATGTAAGAAAACACGATTTAATATCATATTTAAATACATTATTTGTTGGGTTGAATAACGCAACACGGAAAGGCGATGGTCGATTTTGAAGCAATGTTGGATGAAAATTCTTCCTTTTTTTGCTCTTTTGGACAAAAAAACTTTGGGAATCAGGCAAACGTACCTTGAAATCTGTGTCCCAAATATCTATATCTGTGTAATAACCAGGGGTAGAAGGTTGAGGGGTCCCTTTGCTGGCTGCCAAAAAGAGGGTGCGGACTATGAGGGGACGAAAGCGGATGAGCGGCCAAACCGTGCGGCGGGGCCACCGGATGCACCGACACCGCCGAATTGGGCGGATGCGTGACCGAGTCTGCGAACACTAAGTCCGGGTTCGAGTAGACGCCCCTGGCGCCGGAGTGAAAACCGTTGAGGAAGGGATTCATCTGGCCGGAGTTTGCATAGCTGAGAGCCGCCGGCCTGATCGGCTCCTCCGTGCGGGACGCCGGTACCGGATTATCCTTCGCCACCAACGACTCTATCGTGAAACACCTCTTGGGTGTGGGTTGAAACATGGCGCGATGGTCCGGGTTCCCCAGTTTCAAGTGGAAGTTATCTCGGAAAATACTCCAGAGTTTGTCGAAAGTTGTTGCGAGCGACGACCAAGTTTGAGCGAAAACTGCAGCGTGCACCCGCCGCAGCGGACACCAAAAGAAGAAGGACGTCAAAAATCACAAAGTGTCCGTGAACTCCCCGACTAATCCATGGATGTGATCGTTTTCCTCGGTGACTCGGTGCGGGCAGATGTGTTAGTTCATGAGGCTAATTAACGCTACACTCCCATAAACAGCTTCCTGTGAAGTCGCTAATGGCATGCTGATTGGCCGCTGCCTCCACCGCTCGCCTTAAGGTGGAGAAGTCGCCAGGCGCTTTAAAGTGACTCAATAGCAAAGCGGGCCTGAGCTCCGAGAGGCGGACTTGAACACAACGCCGACGCGATTCGTCCGCTCTAACGGCAACACGTCGTGCGCGCGCGCGCGCTGGTACGCACCCACGCGCACGCAACTCACGTATTGAGGTCTGGCTCGAAGGCCTTTTGACACGTCCGCACTCGTAACGAGCCCCTCGGTCGTTTATTCCAATCTTCCGGGGCAGCAAATAATTGCATCGGTCGGCCTTAATTCCACTGCCAATTATGTTTGTTCTTGTATTGTTTTTGGTTCACCTCCATTGTGGGACTGCGTTTAAAAAAAGTAGTGTAAGCCATAGTCGACAGTGGCGATTCGTAAAAAAAATAAAATAAAAAAATAGCAATCATACAAATATAATAAAGAATAATATAATAAAATAAAATAGCGAGGGAATGACTCATTCCAATCTCACATTGACCAAAAAAATAGAGTCTTTCCGAATGTGTCAACAATTGTTACTGAGCATATTTTACAACGTGAAAGCCTTTCAGTGTTTATACTGTACCTAGACTACATTATATAAGTTGATTTCACATCAATAACCGCTGTTATTTATCGCCCAAAAAATCTTCAATCATGTTCATCGTCTCCAGAAATTGACAACAAAAAACTCCAGAAATGTATTTCAGAGACTTTAAATGTAAATTGCTCCTCGCGACAATATGTCGTGCGTTTGCTGCAATGGATTTTAATTTGGTTGCTTGATATTTGTAAACTAATTAAACATATCAATTTTCAATTGATTAAACTTCTGCAACACTTACATTTCCGATTTGAAGACCAATCAAGGAGGCCTTATACATAGTATTAAAGGCTAGTTAATACATAGTTAATTGTCGAATACGCGTTCTACTTTAGAGTGCTTGTGTTTTGGTAGAATTATTTGGAAATTCAAAGCTTTTGATTATAATGAATACATTTCCATGGTAAAAAGCCTGTTTGCCTGCTATTGACATGTGAAAGGTTCAATTGCACTACGTGGAGCTTTACTGGCCTCTAGTGGATTTTAATGTATAGAAAGACAGACGTTCGAAAGTGTGAGTGCTGATTTGCATTACTGTTCAAATCATGTATGAATTGTAATACATTCCTCGCTAACACAATGGCATTTGATAGTGTATTATATAGTATTGTTTATATTGTGTGTAAGCAGTTAATACATGTAAATACTGGCTAAAGAATAGCATAAAAATATTCAAATAAGGTTGAGTGTGTATGAGTGTGGGTTGTATGACTGCCCAGCCAGTACATTCTATGGATATCCTTGCAATAAAGAAACAAATTCTGTTATTAGATGATATCATTTTACCCATTTAACTCCAGGGAGGAAAATAAAAATAAACAAATGCACCTGCTATTTGTTGTCATCATTACTTTTCAGCTACGGTATCAATAAGTGAGCCAATATCTCATTTCTCCTCATTAAGGTTTGGTATGAAGGCTGTCACAGCCAACATTTGAAAAAAAAAATATATATATACACACACAAGTGGAGGTGAAACAATTTTAATAAAGCCTTTATCTGTTCACATGCAATTTGGAATAACACCATTGTCACTGAAGCGGCAGAAGCAGAAAACTCTGAGATGAGACAAATGTATTCGTTGAAGCATGCACTACAAAACCAACATTTCACTCATTTGTTAATAAATGATGTGAATTGGTTAATTTCCCCAACATTGGTAGAAGAGAGCGATTTTTGAATACCAATGTGAAAGTTGACAGTTTAAAAGAGGCAGTTGGTTACTCACAGAGTTTGCATTGAGAGCTTAGGTTGATATATTGTCCAATATGCTATATGATAACATGGATGAGACGCAAAATCCATGGGGGTAATTCATATCTATGGTGATGGTTTACGTCAGCCCTCAATTTTTACAAACTGCTGAAAGTCAACTACTCGTAAAAAGAATATTCTTCCCCAGAAAAAAAAGAGTGATGACACTTAATTGAAAATGAATACACGGCATATCAGAAGCTTAAATTGAGCTGTAGAAGGACTCAGTTACCAAAGGCTAATCTAATGTATCTTTCCGCCATATTTGGAGATGTTAGCACTCAGCGGCGTACGGTGGTCCAGCCATCATCATCGGTCTCGTTCTTAGTGCGACGAGCGTCTTTGTCTGCGCGCCAGTTTTTCTCTCCTTCAGCTTCTTTGTCTTGCTCGCGCTCCTTGGGTCTTTCTCGTTCCTCACGTTTTTCTTCCCCGCCTCGACGCCAAGCGCCTCCTGCAGAAACAAGGTTGCTTTTTCGAAATGCTGTCTATAAAATGAGAAATGTGCTCAAACTAAGTTGTAGCAATGCAGAATAACTATTTTCATGGGTGTACGACGCCATCTACTGGTTGTTGTTTGAAGTGTGGTTCATTTACTAAAAGGTCCCAAACCAACTAAAACATGTCCAAAAACTTTGGTGAAGTCATTAGAGAACAAGCACATGGTTGGTTTACCGTCATTTTGCTCTCTCGGTGGAGCTCTCTGATTATCATCATGGCGAGGTCTGTCGCGTGGACGATCATCACGTTCTCCGCGGCGATCGTCACGACGATCATCACGGCGATCGTCACGACGGTCATTGTCATCTCGGCGCGAATCTCGCCAACTGCTCCTTCCTTCTTCTGATCTCCTCCAGCCATTGTCTTCCCTGGAATCACACACATTAATTCAAATGACAATGTACAAAAATGTGTCCACTCCACTTTTGTCATTTTCACTCGAATTCCAGGACCCACAGAATATTGACTTTTAAAGGATAACCAACGTCTCCGGACAAGATGTGTCCATAATTTGTAAAATGGCTTCAAATGACTTCTACTGAGCGTATTTTACAAAGATTCCACCGCATATAGCTATATTTAACGTTTTAAGACTCGCTCTGAATATTCCGGAAGTCTTCCGGAAGTTGGTGACGAGTCCGTACGTGACGTCACTGAAGGAACGCCCCTGACCGAAAAAAAAAAAAAAAAGACACATTGTAGCAGTTGACGTGTAGCATCACGTCAATGCATTTTGCTGTACTTGTTTGGTCTGAAAACGTCATGTTGCACCAAAAAGAGCCAGAAGAGGGCGACCAAGCTCCATGTAAGGAATTTATCAGCCTGTGGAAACGGGCTGATTAATTCCTCACACGTTCGCCATTTTCTGCCTCTTTTTTGGTGATACATTTCTCCTCAATGTTGCCTCAAAATGGCATGGAATAAATTCTTTAATCGATTGCAAACATGTATGCTTTCCTCTTCAGAACTATTTGAATCATATTCGTAACTGGATGTGTAACAAGAGAGCATATTCTCCGAATCTGAAGCCATTGTTTTGATCCTCCAGCAATGCAAGACGTCTTGGCGTGGCGTCACGAACTGGGGGTGGGACTTTCTGAAAATGGCAAATTCGTAGCTCAATTTTTTTGCAGATTTTGGACACTTTAAGTCATTTTTATTGGTGTTGCATTTGAATTAAAATATACTGCGTGTTTTGGGTATTTTAGATGCTATAAAACGTTTTTCTGATGTCAGTTAAGAAACAAAAAAGTGACGTCGGTTGTCCTTTAAGACTACATAAACATTCAATGCAGCATAAGAAACCTAAGACTCTCTTCTTTCATCAGAAAAAAGAGTTAATTCCCAAGTTATATGGGTCTAGAATAATATGAGCTGCAAAATGTACAAAAGCCAAATCCTGCCCCCTCGTGGAAGGGAAAAAAAACATCACCAGAGGTCTGACTTTATCACTTTATCAGCTCCCCCGTAAGAAAAACCAAAACCCGAACAAATTCGGGAATGGCGCTCCACGTCACATTTTTAATTCCCGAATAAATTTGGGAATGGCAGTGAACGAGTTAAAGACAACGATTTCGATTTCAGTCAAACTCACCTTTGCCGGTCTCTGAAGCGGTCATTGGGTCGGTTCTCTCTCTCGTCGTCATCTTGGTTGTCATTGTTACCGCCACGTGGAGGCCCCCAGCTTTCCTCCCGAGCCTTTTCCCGCTCACGCCAACCACCTGGAACCATGAGCCCTCAATTTGTCATTTGATCAAAATCAAGTAGAGCGGAACCCTAAGGTTCGTGATCCACCAATTTTCAAGCTTTGCACAAATTATTCGGACAAATAACCAAATTAACCAACAACAACAAAAATCAATACATAGATTGTTTGGACAGGACATTAAAGTGACTGTCAAATCAATTCATGAGCAATCATATCCAGAAGCAGAAAATCATTAAAATGACAATGGTCATTTGGAAGATGTGCAATAGTATGTTTTCTGCTTTAAAAAGGTCCTAATGCTGTTCTTGGGTCTAATGTTGGCCGTCATCCAATGCCATACCTGCCAACCCCATATTTTATACGTTTTTTTCATCATTTTGAATTGTGTACACCGTATAACAACTTTTATACGATAAAAAAAATGTCAGCGGTTATCGATTCTTTGTCGATGAAGCATGATATGCGCGTCCCATTGTTTTCGTTGGATTTTGTATTTCCGTTTCCGTATTTGAAGTCCGGCATTTGTGTTGCAATCGAGGAATCAAGTAGTTATAACATAGCATGGGAGAACCACCAAGTAAGAAGAGAAAAACTCTAGGATCGGGTCGCCACCAAAAAGAATGGGAGAGTCTCCAAGGTAAATACGCTGGATGGATAAGATCATCGACAAAAGGTGCTCAGTTTTCGTTCCGTGTAAAAAGGACGTAAAAGTTGCTGCAAGTGGATTTTACGATCGAAAGAGCCGGACACGTGGAAAATGTAGCCAAAAGCAAGTCTCATGTTCCATTGACCCAACACTTCGTTTCTAGTGCTGATCCGGTCGATTATGAAAGCATAATGTGCTCATGCGCAGTAAACTGCATTTCAGCTTGCGTTAGCGTTTTTTTTTTTTAATCATTTCAAATAATGTACGGCGTCCTACAACTTTTATATGGGAATTGTAATCATTTATGAGGGCAGCTATTAGCCAAGGTTGACAGGTTTGCAATGCTTAAATTGCCTTGGATTGTGTCTTGACAGGTAAAAAGCATTCGATGATACATTTTCTGATAGTCACAATCCCAACTTCTTTTTGACTGCAGTTCTGAAACTAAATTACCCTGTGGATTGATTGAATTTTAGTCCCCACTTATTAGTTGGACTCAATGGCAAAATGCTTACCTGGTCTACCGAGGGGCTTCCAAGGCGTGGGGTCATCCGGATCATCGCGATCACGACGCGGACCGTCATCTCTTCTTCCACCTCTGTCGTCATCGCCCCCTCTTCTTGGTCCACGGTCATCCATGCCACGCCACGGCCCTCTGTCGTCATCAAAGCCGCGGCGAGGACCGCGATCGTCATCGAAGCCGCGGCGAGGTCCGCGATCGTCGTCGAAGCCGCGGCGGGGTCCGCGATCGTCGTCGAAGCCGCGGCGGGGTCCGCGATCGTCGTCGAAGCCGCGGCGGGGTCCGCGATCGTCGTCAAAGCCTCTGCGTGGGCCTCTGTCGTCGTCCATCCCTCTGCGGGGTGGACGATCGTCATCTGCACCCCGACGTGGACCTCGATCGTCATCGAAGCCCCTGCGAGGTCCTCTGTCATCCCCGCCCCTTTGTGGACCTTCTCGTTTAAAAGAATCTCTCTCGTCCTTGTCGTCCTCACGGCCCTCTTGCCTCCAATCCCTAGACACACACACAGAGTCCACGTTTTAGAAGAGCGCAGACTCCTGCAAGCAACGAGTAGAAGGGGAAACACACCTTTCAGCAACAGGACGACGCCACTCTGATTCTCCCTCAGTGCGCTTCCGCCACCCTCCCTCTTCTTTCTCACCCCAGTCCTGTTTAGACCAAGAAAAAAAATGTCCCCTTCACAATAAAACTAACAATACATTTCCAGTATAGTGTTTGGTCGATTTAAAACGATAATATAATATTGAGAATAAATGATGAACGCATGTAGACAATTGAACCTTGGATTTGTCATCCGGGATGCGTCTCTCCTCCTCACGCCGGCGCTCGCGCTCTTCGATCTCCTGCTGACGGGCACGCTGCTTGCGTTCCTGCTCTTCGAGTTTGCGCAGGCGCCCCTGGTACTCTCGCTCTTCCTCCTCTCGCTGCTCTTGTTCAATGCGTTCTTGCTCCTCACGTTCTGAGAGGAAAAACAGCCACCAACATGTCAATGTAAACTCACAAGGTTTTAGTTAAAAGGGGGAGAGGACATTAACTTTTTCAAGTTCAACACACGACAGAAAAAAATGGCTTCTACTATAAAAGAAGTCAAATAAAATATGCTTTGATAGTCTTAGTGTAACGAAGCTCATTACCTTTCCTAAGTTGTTCCTCTTGAATACGCTGTTCTTCTTCCTCTTTTTGGAGGTAGAAAGCCTTACGCCGGTCTTCTTTACGCTGCTTCTTCCTTTCCTCCATACGATTTTTCCTTTCCTCAACGAGGCGCTCTTGGAATGCTTTCAGTTTCTCCTACAAAAAAAAAAATAAAAATAAATCCAAGCACATGTTAAAAAGTATGCTTCGATTATGTTGTCGAGCCAGAAGGAAATTTTGATTCAAATGGATTTTTATATGAATGAACGAATGACACCACAAATCTGGCCATGTCAAGATAATTCACAAATATAAATCCAAAATATGGGAAACTTGTCACTATTGATAACTTTTTTCCCCTTTATTATTATTATTATTAGTAGTAGTAGTATTGTTAGTTTTTTTATTGACAGGATGATTGGTTGTTTTCTTTGTTGAAGAATGTTAAGTTACGACAGAAATAGGCCACAGGTAGAAATCCACAAGTCATTCTGTATTTAAATGTTCAATTTCATATGGTCTTATATGTTATAAAAATACTAAAAATGCAAGTTACAATAAAAAAAAAATTGTTATCGTTAACAATTGTATAATTTGATTTTGAAAAGGTGCAATTTTATTGCTGTTTGACTTACGATAAATTTAGAAGCGATATTGAGGTATCTGGGCTCCATTAGTCATCCTGTCTTTAGCCCGTTAAAAAAAAAAAGACCATGACACGTTGATGTAAGTAACTGAATTCACCCGATCAGGCCGTCTGCAGTCACCTGATTGGATCGTCTAAAGAATGGTGTCCAAAAAGTCAAGGCCCGGGGTCCAAATCTGGCCCGCCACATCATTTTATTTGGCCCGCGAAAGCAAATCAAGCATGCCAAGTGCCATGGTGCTTGCTGAAGTCTGAACCCAAATTTCAATTTGTCCCATGTAAACCACAATAAGTCATTATTCTTGACTTATTCATTCATTTGTTTTGCGCTCTATATGTCATATGTGCAGGGTATTAAACATTCTAATGCCTTCTCCAAATTCATCACGGCCCCCCGAGAGGAAACCTTAACGACAATGTGGCCAATGGCAAAAAATGACTTTGACACTCCTGGTCTAAAGTCACCTGATCGGATCGTCTAAAGCACGGGTGTCAAAGTCAAGGCCCGCGGCCCAAATCCGGCCCCCCACATCATTTTTTTTCAGCCCGCGAAAGCAAATCAAACTTGTTAAATTCCATGATGATTGCTAAAATCTGAGCCAAAATGTCATATTTTTGGATGTCAACCACAATAAAAGTCATTATTCTTGACTTCAGATTTGAAAACGTGTTATTCATTAATTTGCTGTGTGCTCTATATGTAATATTTGAAGGGATTTAAACATTCTAATGGGTTCCCCAAATTCATAACGGCCCTCGAGAGGAAACCATAACTACAATGTGGCCCGCGGCAAAAAATGACTTTGACACCCCTGGTCTAAAGTCACCTGATCAAACTGACAGATCGTCTGAAGTCACCATCTGAAGTCATGTGATCAGATCGTGTTAAGAGCATGTTAGCATTGTGTTAGCTTAAAAGGCCAATGTCGAAGTTATAGTCACTTTTTTTTACTTTTACTCACTACACTTTTCATGTTTTTATGAGCCTTGGTTTTTGTTCAAGAAAATAAAGTGAACATTTTTTTGGATCAACGATGACAGCCTTGTCTTTTTGTCGTCATTGAGAAAGCAAAGAAACACGTTAAGAATCTTCATGCCTTGCTGAAGTAGCGACAAATTGCCGCTACACTACCCAAAACCGATGTAGGCCTTCTATCTCACCTCATAAATGAAGCTCCGAGCGGCAGTTATTTTGGATACAAAGTTTTCTTTATCCTCCATCATGCGAGACATGCGCTGTTTGTGTTCCAAGGCCTTCTCCCGTTCCACTTTCATGTTACTGATCTGCAAAAAAAAAAAAAAAAAAAAAAAAATGTTTAAATCTGGAAGGGGCTTAATGCGTAGATAGTAGTTTATCTTCTAACGAACCCGCTCCTCCTCCTGGAGCTCCCACAGTTCCATATCCTTGATTCGCTGTTCCTCATAGGCCTGCTTGATAAGTGGAATTTCCTCAAGTCGCTTAGCCCTCTCAAAGAAGTCAATCTGCGGGGAGAAAGAAAGAAAGAAAGAAAGCGAGTGAGTCCAGTACAAAGATGAGTGGCGTCACCAATAAAACATCTCCGCCTTACCTTCTTCTCCTGATTCTTCAGGCGCTCTTGGAGTTCCTTCTTCTCTTTCTCCAGCTGTTCCATTTGCTTTGCCATGATGAAGTCGGGATCCAGCTCCTCCAGATCCTGCTCGCCAAAAAGTTATGTATGAGATATCTTAGCGAAAATGACCATATAACTGCTACAAATACGGAGATGATATGAAAGAGCAGGGATGGAGTAGCTGGACTTTACCTCAATGTCAATATCCTTGAAGGCCTTGGCTCCCAATTCTGTCTTCTTAATTTGCTCCAGGCGCTCTCGCACGGTCTTTTTCTTGATCTGCTCGTGCTCTTGCATAATGCGCTCCTTCTCCCTCTCTTTGGCCTCCAGGCGCAGGCGCTCCTCCTCAGCCTTGCGAACCTTTTGCAGCTCTGCTTCCTTCTGCTCCAGTTCCTCCTTCTCGCGTTGGATGTTTAGGCTTTCCAGGCGCTCCTTACGCTCTTCTATGGTCTGTCTGCGAGCCAGGATACGCTGATGATCTTTTCGGGCGTGTTTCAGATAAGCGGCTATTGCCTGTTGGCTCTGTTCCTCACGCTCTTGCTAAAAGATAGAAGTATGGTTAGTTAACATTTTGCATTGAAGAATACAACATCTATTTCACAATCAAGCCACATCTGTTGCAATGTGAGGTCATTTAGCAAAGAATAAGTTGAGCTCACCAGGGTGGAGGCAGGTTTGATGACCTGCAGGGCCTTGGCTAAAGAGGCAGACATAGCAGTAAGCTGGTTCCTTATTTGCTCCGATGGCATGTTTTGCAAGAATGGACCAACTGGAGCATCCTCCTTCGTCGAGTAGTTCAGGTCCGATCCAAAACTCAACGTTCGCGAGGTGTGGTCAATTCGTACCTTCATAATGGAGGGAACACAGAATTTTGATGATGACAGCCAACGCTTGTTTGGTAGTGTGATCAATGATCCTTACCTGCAGATCGCAGTGCCTGGCCGCATCGACGATGGAGCGCTCCAGCTGGAAGGCATCCACGAATGGAACAAGGGAGGCCAGACGACTGAACTCAATGCTCTGGTAGATCTGTGCGACCTTCATTATCATAGACACAAAATATGAATCTACTCCAGCAAATGTGTGATTGCAAACTCAGTGGTTTTCAAGAAAACACATTATTTTTTTATTTACTTGTTGCAGGAGACGCAAGATGGTGTTATTTTGCAGGTGAGGGACATAGTGCTGAAGGTCAGATTCCTTCTCGCCTTGGTCTTTCACCCAATTCAGCACCTGTAAAACAAAACAAATGAGATTTCGGGGTGGGAATTGGGAAATTACCAATTGACAACAACTGGCATACAGTATGGATTTTATAATACTTTAATTGTGGTAAAACTACTATATTTGCCAAATTTGTTGCTCTCAAATGCTTTACCTTGGTGACTCTTCCACTGAGCTTCAAAGGATGAAAGTCGACTTCAAGCCAGTTGTGAAGGTCTTTGACTTCGGGTACAACATATTGCAAAAGGTTGAATCGCACCTGGAAGGCACATTTAAAAACATGTCTTTCAATAAATCCAAGACATGTCGTTTACAAAGTTAAGCGGCATATGAAGAAAAACTTATTCTGTGACTATAAAGTGTCCTCCAAGGTTTTGAAAGGCGCTTATAAATGAAAAGTATTATTATTATCATAGTAGTACTAGTAGTACTATTATTATTAGTAGTAATACTAGTAGTACAACTACTAGTATTACTATTAGTAGTAATGCTACTACCAGTACGTCTGTGTAAGCTCTCAGTCGTACAGGAGTGGTCCATCGATGAGAAGGTTTCTTCAGCCGTCATCTGTACAAAAGTGAAGGTTTTCGGACGTTTCGCCTCCTATCCAAGAGGCTTCGTCACCAATGTTCGCTGACGAAGCCTCTTGGATAGGAGGCGAAACGTCCGAAACCTTCACTTTTGTACAGATGACGGCTGAAGAAACCTTCTCATCGCTACTACCAGTAGTATTATTATTATTAGTAGTAGTATTATTAGTACTACTACTACTAGTAGTATTATTAGTACTGCTACTAGTATTATTATTATTAGTCGCAGTAGTAGTACTAATACGACTAGTTGTATTATTATTAGTAGTATTATTCGTACCTCTACTACTCGTAGAAGTAGTCGTATTATTATGATTGGTAGTAGTACTACTAGTATTATTATTATTAGTAGTAGTACTAGTAGTACTGATGTCACTACTAGTAGTGCTATTAGTAGTAGTACTAGTAGCAATAGTACAAGTCCCAGTACTAGTACCAGTACTGTACTAGTACTCATAGTAGTAGGGTTACTAGTAGTACTAGTAATAGCACTGGTATTAGTAGTATTAGTACTAATAGTAGTACTGGTCGTAGTTGTATACCCGGAACTATCTACTTTGAACAATTTCAACAAATCTAAAAGATTGAAGAAAACATTCCTATAATTGACGAACCATGTCATTGATCAGACTTTGGCGGGTCGGTGGCGCCTGAAGGCCCAAGAGGGTTCCAAGACGGCGGTGTTTCTCCACAATGATGCCGTCCATGTCCAACAGCCGAGCGATATCGGTGCGCTCGGGGGTGATGGGAATGGAGAGAGTCGCCAAAAGGACTCTGGTAGACATTCTAATGGTGGAGTGAGTTGGTATTTAGAATTAAATTTGTCTTCATCAAAATCCGAAAGTATTAATTTAAAAAAAAATGAATAAAACATACCGCTGCATCTCCTCTTGTGTGAGATTCTTGCGCATCTCTCTGGAGAGGTGATAAAGCCTGTGGAGGGTGCACGCATGGAAAAGTGCATTTCCGGACTTCCAAAACACAGTTGACACTTTGTTGTAATAGTTGGCCATTAGCTGCGGTTTGGGTGGCTTCTTGGACAGGGCAAACAGGCCGTGGATGTCCTCAACGGCCTTGAATGCTTCCTGGAAAGACAAAATATTTTTGCTGGGCACTTTTCTCAGCACATTGGGGCTACCTCAACTACAGTGAAGTCTCGTTATATCGATATCGGATATGTCGATAGTCCTGGTTATATCGATACTATTTCTATGCACGCACTGAGAAAATTACATGCAAACAGGGTCGGATATATCGATAGTCCCGGTTATATCGATATTTTTTCGGACTCCCTTGAATATCGATATAACGAGACTTTACTGTATCTGTCAGTGTTTTTTAATATTTGTCATATTTGCCCAAGTCCAAGATGGCGCCCGAGTAGGCAGCCGTCAGCAAGTGCTCTCATGAGCCTTGCCCTTTTTTTTTTTTTTTTTTGTCTTGTTTTGTGTTTTCTTTTGTCACTTTGTGTTGTTGGGCGTCGTGTGGAATGGATACGGATTGTTTTCAGCATTTTTGCGCCGATGCGGATGTGGAACTGTCGCGGCTTGGAATTGAAGCAGATTTATGTGGGACAGGAAATTTGAGACAATCTCTTTTTGTCAATGGATGCTACGGCTGCGTGTTTGCTTTCAACATTTAGCTTATAGTCGACGTGCACATTCCACCATGATGTCCCCGATCCACTCTTTCATCTAGAACTGCTTTATGAAGAAAGTGCTAAAGAATGAATGACTGTCTTTGTGTTGTCATATTATTTGTTTTTTTTTTGTTCTTTTGATTTTAAGACGGTGCCGCAAGAGGGGCTGCCTTTCCAGCAGCTCATGTATTTTCTTTTTCTACTTTCATTCCTTTTATCACTTTGCTGCTGTGAAATGTGAATTTCTCCACTGCGAGACTAATAAAGGCAAATCCAATCCAATCCACGCTTAAATTATTGGCAGTAGAGTCACAAGTTATGATGGAAACACTGACCTTGGAATAAATTATTTCCATGTCCAGTAGTTACGTTCAGAAGAACTACAATAACTTTAAATCTCACGGTATTCATAGTAAACGAGATTCTTCTGAACACACCTGCCAGAGCTCCATGCTTATGGCACTGTCAAGCTGCACCAGGCGCGTCTCCAGGTGCATGGACTGGCTTTCGGGGTTGTTCAGATTGATGGCAGTGCTCTGGTTATGATGTCGCTGAATCTGACCCAGATGCATCCGCAGGTTGTCACACAACTTGCGAAACTCTGCCTTTCGGGTGTACTGAAGGCAAAACTTGAATGCTGCAAAAGAGATAACACGGTTGAGGACATGCCTTCCAAAAAATGTCAACATGCGATTAATATTAACAGTACCTTGCTGAGCGATGTCATGGTACAGGCGTTCCACTTTGGAGTTGTTTCTAAGAAGGTCCAGGCACTGGCGGTAGGACTCCCACAGAAATTTCACCCACGGCGTTAGGAGCAGACGATCAGTACGATCCTGAGTGTCCTCTCCACTCACAGCACTCAAGAGCACACTGAACGTAGACAACAAAGAGCAAAAATATTAAGACTAACTATTGAAGTAGAATCAACACTTACAATCCAAACACACTCCCTTCACCTTTCTGGAGTCTGGATGCTGTCCAGATCTTCAATGTCCAGGACCATCTGCTGAGACTCCTCTTTCGCCGTTTCGGTCTTGTCCTCCGCCAACTTCAAGTAAGCTCTAACCACATCCTCGAGAGATTTGATGTTCACCTGATAGTACAAGAAAACAAAACATGTGAGAGTCTGAAAAGCTTAGACAAGAGGACACACCATTTACACTCCATGACCCAACCTGCTGGCAGATGTTTTTGTATTGGTAGAGGCCCTCCTTTGCCAGGTGGCTCTTGCGAAGATCCACGCAAAGCTCCAGATATTTGAGCATAATGGGCTCGTGGATCTTCTGCCATGTTCGATGTTTCTTGCTCTTGATGACATCGTACAGCACATCCAACGCAGGTAGTTTCTTGCCAACTTCCAGAAATTCTGTACATTACATAAAAATGAAATAACTGTTTAACCAGACAATCAATTCGGCAGAGCCGGATCACCTCTTGTCAAATGACATTTTTTTGGTACGCAGCAGGGCCCTTCGAACACATTAGCATATACATCGTCACCGTTTGTGAAAGGACAAAATTGACTGTAGGATCACTTTTACTGTCAGACTTCAAATTGTCTCTGGGCTAAATTGTCACATCCCCTGATAACGGCCTGGGTCGCTAAATGGCTGAACTACGCATGGTGACTTCTTCCGCGCCAGTAAATAGCTAGCATTAGCATTGGCACCGCAAAGGGTGACGAGGCGGTTCAAGGCTAACCGCTACAACAGCCACGACAAATCAAAGTCAGCTTTATTGTCAAATATGCGTGACATTGTTTTTCAGCATTTTTGGCCACGGCATTCATCAAGGAGGAGACTGTGCTGAGCGGTTG
Source organism: Hippocampus bargibanti (assembly GCF_051943395.1). Classification (NCBI taxonomy): domain Eukaryota; kingdom Metazoa; phylum Chordata; class Actinopteri; order Syngnathiformes; family Syngnathidae; genus Hippocampus; species Hippocampus bargibanti. Next base: position 18,240,299 of record NC_142746.1, read on the forward strand.
CGCCTTTTCGGCAGCATGAATATGCCAGGACTGTTTTTGAAATTGGAGGGATGTCGGTGCCATTCGACTGTCATCGCTGGACACCACAGGGGCCATTGTGCTTTTTTTGCGCCTGTAATGGGCAGCATCTTCACAGCCCCTCTTTGTTCAAATTCCACCGTGACGTCCACTACTGGAAAGGATGTTTTGATCCTTTCCTCTTTCATCTAGAACTGCTTCATGTCATCACAAACAGGGTACAGCAAGAATGAATGACTCTGTGTCTTTGTGTTGTCATATTATTTGTTATTTTTGTTTCTTTTTCCCCAAGATGGCGGTGCGTGAACATGAGGCGGCTCCCCTCTCACGGCAAATTGCCGTTTTCATGTTTATTATGTTTGTTAAAGTCATTATAAGCGCCTTGCATGCTGGGTCCGAGAGGACAGTAATTTCATCTGTGCTGTATTGGATTGGATTCGCCTTTATTAGTCTCACAGTGGAGAAATTTACATTTCACAACAGCAAAGTTATGAAAGAAATGAAGGTAGAAGAGTAAAATACAGGAACTGCTGGAAAGGCAGCCACTCTCGCGGCGCCGTCCTGAAGTCAAAAGAACAAAAAAAAAAAAAAAAAAAAAAACAAATGACATGACAACACAAAGATACAGAGACATCCATAAAGCACTTTCTGTACCCTCTTTTTTACATGAAGCAGTTCCAGATGAAAGAGGACGACTACAAGCTAAATGTTGAAAGCAAACACGCAGCTGTAGCATCCATTGACGAAAATAGATTGCCTCACATCTCCTGTCCCTCATAAATCCGCTTCAATTCCAACCCGCGACAGTTCCGTATACGCATCGGCGCTCTGCGCTCCTTTCTTATCGCGAGTTCCTCAAGCCATGTATCCATCCAGCCGCAGACTGTCCAACAGCACCGACCTTCCGCTGAACAAAGCGAGGCTGTGAAGATGCTGCCCATTACAGGCACAAAAAAAGCACAATGGCCCCAGAGCTGACAGTCAAATGGCACCGACATTCCTCCCTTTCAAAAACAGCACTGGCATATTCATGCTGCCGAAAGCCGCAGCCGCTCAGCAGTCTCCTCCTTGATGATTGTCGTGGCCAAAAATGCTGAATAACAATCCGTAACCGTTCCACACGACGCACAACAACACAAAGTGACAAAAGAAAACAATAACAGGACAAAAACAACAACAAAAAGCATGGCCCGTGAGAGCACTTGCTGACGGCTGCATACGCAGGCGCCATCTTGGAGAAAAAAACTGATTTCTACTCACCATTCGCTCGTTTCAGAGCATTTTCTGGGCGCTGAAAATACGCCGGCATCTTGATGGCTTGCTTTTCTAATCAAATCTCCGAATTTAGAAGTATTTTGAAAGAATCCACCAGTCGATACAGGCCACGGGTTCACGCACGGAGACGTCGGTGCCCGAGAAAGGAAGGACCTCGTGAGCGGCCTCCCCAGGTTGCCAAGTGCGTCAGGCCCTGTCCCCCATCAAAAGTCACAATTTACATAAAATACTTATAATTGGTATACGTGGGCTATATTTTATAGAAAAATTCGATATTTTAATAGTTATTGATTAATCTAATTATTTTGGTCAATTTTGAAAGATATGTCTTAAAAATAGTTATCACAAGGAAAAGGGGATTTCAGAATATCTGGCAACCGTGATCGACTCTGAAACTCCCGTATGTACAACATCCTTTAAAGTGCGCGTTCCTTGACACAATGTTTCAGAAATTTCTATATCTCTGAAGGAGAATGTAAATAAATTTAGATACATTTTATTGATAAATGATTAGGCCGAAGTGCATCATTTAAAACATTTAAACGTAGCCTGGAATCCATGGTTTACGCCCACAATGTGATTGGTTATGCGTGACGTGTCAGATCTCCTGACCCGGAAAAGGGAAGAAATAAACCCAAAGCAGAAAAGTGGTTTATAGCAAATGTAACAACTCGTTAATATCATCGCGCTTGTGATCCCATCACATGACTGCAGCATCCACTTGGAGTTTTTTTTTTTGCATTTGAATCGCATTTACATCTCTGTGGCTTGACAGTAGCATCTTCATCTTCATGCGATTTTGTGCCCCGAACATGTATCTGTAATTAGTTAAAACTATCCAGGAATGGAATATGGCAGCAACTAAAACACAGTCTATGTTAAGCGTTGGATTGATTGGTAAGTTAACATTATCAAGCCAATATTTTACCTCCGTTTTTTTTTTTCATTACAGATTAGCGAATCGCGGAGGCAGTTTGTGCTGAAGAATCACACGATAGCAGCGTAAACTAAATTACTTCCATAGCGGAATTCTCATGTTCTGTCTTGTCGCTACTACAGTATTCTTAAAACTGGTTTAATGTGGGTCACCGCTGGAGTCAATCAAATATCAATTTAGATCATTAGAGATTGGTCTCCCCGTCCTCTTTCATATCTCGCTGGTACTTTGCATTCCTAGTTAAGAAATGATTTATTGAGCATTCTTTTTCAGTGCATTCAAGAAATGGTTCTGTGTTGAAAAAAAAAAAAACATCGACTGTTTTTCTTGAAATTGGCTGTTCTCCCTCTTCAATGCGGGTTTTGAAAAGGGCATGGCTGGAACTATGGAAATATGTATTTTATCTCTGTTTTTGGTGTATTGAGCCTCAAGTGTGGTAGCTGGTGAATGAATAAAAATCAAAACAACACGAAAAAAATATTAACTACATGATCATTACACTTTAATGTCAAGTATCCAGTTGCAAAATATAATCCCGCAAACGGCATTTGAGCAGTGAGTTGGAGGTTCCTGTGTTACACAAGTATGTTTTCAACAGCCAGCCATTTAATGTCTCGTACTGTCGTCCCCAGAAAAAGATGTCAACGGGGACACTCTGTGGGTTTGGTGCTATCCCGCGGTGAGCGCCGAATTGAGACAAATCCTGCTCAGCAAGTGCTGCCTGACACAGAATAATGACGATTTTCACACATTTGTATTTGGCCAATTCTGTCGTTCTTGGTACTATATTAGCTCACTGGAAGTACAGGAGCCTACACCTCTAAAGAAGGTACTTTGCTCATTCATAACAACAAAGGCACAGGATGTGCTTTTTTTTTTTAATAAATAAAGTTTTGTCTTCCTTACTTAGGTCACTCATTTGTCAGTGGTTATAACAGCAAAAGACTTCAACCCTGAGAAATACGCCACACTCAATCGAATACTATGCAGGTACAGTACTGTGCATGTAACAACGCTAGTGAACTAATACACCATTTCAGAATACCACCGTTAATAAAGATTTGGTATTCAGGATGTACATCAAATATGGCAGTCCGGTGAAAATGATGGAGGTGTACATCGCTGTTCTCACCAAAGGTATTTGCCAGAGTGAAGAAAATGGCTCATTTTTAACTCAGGACTACGATATCCGAAAAGCCTTCCTGGCAGGATCAATCAAAGGTAGGGGTGTAAAATGTGATTTCTACTGTAGTTCAGTCACGTGATTTTAATTGAAAGTGAGGTAAAATATTAGTGTTTCTTGGGATGGAGTGACAGATTGAACTTCTACCAATTTAACCCATTTTATGATTAAATAACGTGTGGGTTATGTGTTACAGTTCTGTAATAATTTCAAACTAGAAACTGAAGAAGCCAAATCAAGCTGATGATTGCTACTATGACCTCATTTTAACATATTTTTCCCTCCTAATCAGCATTTGTAGATAACTAGATAGTAGGTAAGACAGACATAAATCCGCACCTGCATTTTATCTTAGATGTGGTGTCTCAGTTTGGCATGGAGACCATTATCCTTTACACCGCTGTCATACTGAAAAAGCGGATCGCCGTGCACCATCCTCGAATTGAAGCATTGTTGGAATTCACAAGGTAAATGTGCTAATAATAATAATACAGCTAACATCCGAGTTACGACCGGCGCGGTTTACGACCACCCGTACTTACGACCATGACCGCCAGACCCTTTTTTAAAATGTATTTATTTTTATTCCATGCCTGGCACCGCAACGCGCAAGCAGCGGGCAACGCACTCGTACAGCAATCTACTGCATGACTACACTCAGTACAGTAGTTATATAGTGCGGATACCGTCTCGCCAACGTCTCCTGTAGTACTATACACAGCTTTTCTCCTTCGGTGTCCGCCTGAGTCCGAGCGCGTGTGTCGGGCGACCTCTTCTGGCCGTTAGCAGATCGAGCGATTTTTTAACAGCTGTATTCCTTTTGTATTAGTGTTTTCTTTAACCCACTATATAAAATGTAAATATAAATCGATAATATGAAATATAAAATGATAAAAACTACACTAAAAGCTAAGTATAACATTTATAAATGAACTGTACAGTAAACAGTTTTGTATAAGTTACAGGTAGTTATACAGTAATAAAAATCGATAATATGAAATATAAAATGATAAAAATGACACTAAAAGTTATCAAATTTATAAATGAACTATAAACAGTTTGGTATATAATAGTATTCAATAGAAAATGTTGCTTAAAAACAACAGATTGATATCGTATACAATACTGTCATGTAAATGTCACGTCGGCCATTTTGAATGGAGTTCGATTTACGGCCGTTTGACTTGCGACCGTTTTGTGGGAACGGAACCCGGTTGTAACTCGGATGTTACCTGTATTACATTTTAAATGTAATTATTATTGACCTCACGTGGTAGTGGTAGTCATTTTAGCTGTACATGTTCACACTGTGAATCTTGTCTTTTAGAGTGCTTCCTGCTTTATCGTGGCATAGGAAAGACTGGTCGATTCTGCATCCATATGTGCACCTGACTGATACTGAACTGGAACATCTCAGCAAATGCCCAGGTAAAATTCGTCCATTCGTCATTCGTCCATTTTCAGTATTGTTTTAGCAGGTAAACATTTTATTTTATCTATATGCTCTCGAATGCCGATTGACTGTCGCTGCTGACGTATAGAAAATGTGATTTCAAACACGTTTTTGTCATATTCTTACGTCCTTTCGAGTAAGAAGACAACATTTCAACAACTGAAGGGTTCATTTGAACTTAAAGGACAACCGACACCATTTTTTTGTTTCCTAACTGACATCAGAAAAACGTTTTATAGCATCTAAAATAGCCAAAACACACAGGCTGATATTTTTAGTCAAATGCAAAACACCAATAAAAATGAGTTTAAGTGTCCCAAAACTGCCACAAAATGAGCTCGGAAACTGGGTAGATTCAGAAAGTCCCGCCCCCTTGTTCGTGACGTCACGCATTCACAAACTACCTTGCTCCAGAATCAAAACAATGGCTTTAGAGAATTCAGATTCAGAGAAGATGCTTTTTTGTTATGAATATGATTCAAATAGTTCTGAAGAGGAAAGCGTAAATGTTTGCAATCGATTAAAGAAGTCTTTCCGGGACCTTCTGAAACTCTGCCATTTCCGGTATCATTTTGAAGTAGTTTTTGCACACTTTAAGTCATTTTTATTGGTGTTTTGCATTTGACTAAAAATATCAGCCTGCGTGTTTTAGGTATTTTAGATGCTATAAAACATTTTTCTGATGTCAGTTAGGAAACAAAAAATGGTGTCGGTTGTCCTATATTTTTAGGATTTTATTTTTAAAAGATTGGAATCCCCCCCCCCCCCTTTAATTTAGTTACAGCCGAATCAGCCTTGTTAAAAAAAACGCAGTTCATATCCAGTGAATTATAATAGTATACTGTATTGCAATAGTGAGATCAACGTAATCTTTGTTTTCGCATGGTAGGGGATTAATATACAGTTATTCATGTGTATTTTTCCCCCCACCCGACAGGGTATATAGCAGGATTTGTCGATCCAGAAGTGAGCAACAGGTCTGACCTGTTTGATGTGTATGTGAATCTCCCAGACAGCACCATCACTGTGTCACCAGATGCTAAAGGTGCTGTAAAGATACACAATAGTACTGCATTCATGAGTATTTCGACTGCAAGCAGTGGGAAAATGACAATAAATGTGTTCCAACGCAGATGCTATGATGATGGGGAAGTTACACAAGGACATCGGCCATCTTATTCTCCAGTCTGCAGAAGATACAGAGAGGTCAGATAGTCACGTTATTAAGGTAAGAGTTATGTTTTTGTTTTTAAGATGGAACGAATGGATACACTTTTCACCCCCACCATGTGTGATGCCCATATTGTCAATTTCAGGACATTTCTTTGAAGACCAAACAGATTCTTGCTCATTTAGGGACCCTGGCTGATCAATGTGAAGGCTCAAAAATCACTCTGGAACATTTAAAGCAGCAAAATTTCCCTCCCGCGACGGAAAACTTCCTGTTCCATTTGGCTGCTGCTGAACAAATGTTACTGGTCTAAGACTTTTAGAAGATTTTGACAGGTTTTCAGTTGATATCGAAAAGGTTTATGACTGTCACTTTAGCAGATCCTGAATATGACAAGAAAAGTATGCCAAATGTGGCAGTTATGTATGTATTTTTTTAGGTGGGGTATGAGTTTAAAAGTGTCGATGAAAAGGTTACTTCAGCTGTCATCTGTACTTCTTTGAAGGTGTCCGACGTTTCGCTCCTCATCCAAAAAGCTTTGTCAGCGAACTAAAGTTGTGCTGGTAGCTCTTGCCCTATATATATATATATATCCTTCACTAAATCGCCATGGTGGTTTGAGGTTTAATTTGAAGCGTTCTTATAGCAGACTTCTTAGATCGTTACCATGTAGGCTTTGTCATACTGATGAGGTGATCCCATAGCGAATGGGGCAATCAGAGCCAGTCATAGAACATAATCAGACAGAAAGACAAAAGAAGTCATTCGATTAGCTTCAGGGAGTAGTCCACTGCTCCCCCCCAAATTTTGAGCAAGGACCTATCAGAGCAGAGGTCTAACACCGCCACCTCTGTCCATTAGGGATATATATAGGGACCAGCACAACTTTAGTTTGCTGACGAAGCTTTTCGGATGAGGAGCGAAACGTCCGACACCTTCAAAGAAGTACAGATGACGGCTGAAGAAACCTTTTCATCGATGGACCACTCCTGTACGAACGACTGAGAGCAGCTTACACAGAAGTGTTCTTAAAAAACGTCAGATTCCAAAACCAGATGCAGATCCAGTTGTATCTGCTCGTATGCCTTTGTTTTATGTCTTACAACAGGTCACTGTGCCTCATTGTTTCATGCTGGGAATACATTGTGCAGTGATTCTCAGTAGAAAATATTGGTAATATTTGCTATTAAAAAGACAATGAATAATTTCCCACAAAATAGAATATTTTAAAATATCCCTATGCTAAGCTCTATGTCCAAACACCCCAAATATATAAAAAAAATGTGTTCAGCCTGTTTTGAGGGAGCAGTGCTGCCTGAATTTGGGTGCAGTTACAATAGAAATGATAAGAAGTGTGTTGTCACAGTGATAAAGCGCTAAGTCGTCGACACATTGACAGCAACAAGCTTGTAACAGAACATTTTCTGGGTTATTTATTTTTATACTTCATTTATGGGAAGAAAATAGTCAAATTTTCCACATCTGTTTTGGGAAAAACAAACTTTGGGTTGGTTGCCATAGTGATAACAGTAATAATACAGTCCGTCGTTTTTTTCTATTGATTTGCTAATCATTATGGATTTGATGATACAAGTGTTTAATTTCATTGTGTCTTATTAACTGTTAATAATTGTTAATAATTAACATTTGCCAGAAGGACAGTTAACTCATTCACTGCCAGACAATGTGCAAAAAATGTGTCCACTCCAGTGCCAGGGTTTTTGTCATTGTCACTTGAATTGCAGGACCCACAGAATATTGAGTTTTAGGATGACATAAACATTCAATACAGCGTTAGGATCCTTAGCCTCTCTTCTTTCATTAGGAAAAAAAATAGTTAATTCCTAAAGTATATGGGTCTGGAGTTATATGAGCTTGAAATGGGGGCCAAAATACAATACATACATATTGGTGTATATAGCGCTTTAAAAAGAGCTGAAGCTGGAACATAGTGCGAACAAGGAAAAAAGGGAAATGCCGCCCCCTTGCGGAAAAGAACAAACATTGCCAGAGGCCATCTCCAGCGCTTTATGGGCACCCAAGCATGAAAAAACAACCCGAACAAATTCGGAATGGGGCTCTGTCATATTTTTAATTCTCGAATAAATTTGTGAATGGCAGTGAATGAGTTAAGTAGCTCTGTATATGATTAAATAGTTCAGTGTATAGAATTCATGATATCATGGTTGCATTTACTGTACTTATACAGTTTGAGCACATGTGTATATAACATTGATTGATATGCTGATATACATTTATTAATTACATGTAATATGTAAAAAAACGTGCTGCTTATTCATTTTACATCCTAGGCTAGTAGGTTTGGTTGTATTTAACTTACTCAAAGTCCTCTGTGGTAGTATAACTGTTCTCCAGCCACCTTGGCTTGTAGGTCTTCATCAACATTTTCTTTTCTTATCTGGAAGAACAAGGTCAGTGTCCACTAAGCTCATGTCAATCAATTCAATGGAGAGGACGTCGAGAATCTTACCATCCCCAATTGGGGGTAGAGACTGAACGAAAGTGGGATCATCAGGCCGAGGATAAACGCTACACTTATGTGACGGATGGGAGCCACGAGCATAACATTCTTCTGGAAAATTCTTGTTCTGCAGGAGTGAATTTGTTTAATACACCAATTTCAATCTGATGATGATTCATATTAGACTCTGCTAACCTCTGTAAAACGGAGATCAGAAGATTAGGAACAGCAGCAGTTGTGCCAAACAGTACTGCTCTTGATAATGCAGTTTCCACCACAGCCTGATAAACACACCAGAGCAAACGTGAGGATAAACAACGTGTTACAACGGATAAACAACTTTGATATATACAGTGATACCTCGGTTTACGAACCCCTTGGCTTACGAACTTTTCGGTTTACGAACGTTAAATGTATGAATATTTTACCTTGACATACAAACTTTTTTCGTACACAGAGCTGCTTCAATGAGTGATGTGTCGTTCACGAACGAGCCCATTCTTCTAACAACAAAATGGCAGCCGACTGTTTTTGTCCTCTATTCCCTGCCTCCAGTCTTCGGTTAAAGCCACGTGATTGGTCAAGAACGCAGCAGTGAGGCGTGGTGGTTTAAACATTAAAGAGAGAGGCAGAGGACAGTGAGAGTTTCAACTTTGATAGTTCAAAGGCATAGTGTGGACTGCAAGGTTAAAATATCACATCAATCAGGCTCCACAAACAACCCGCACAAGCCATCTGTACACTTGATGCAAAAAGCTATCAACCCAGCTAAACACAACACAATTGATGAGGAACCTCCAAGGGACCATTCCTCAAGATGGTGAAAGAAGGTTACGTTCCTCATTAAGTGTTTAATCCTGATGAAACCGGCCACTCCATTCCATCAAGCCATCAACGACCATCACAAAGGTAAATAAAATGACTTTATCATATAGTACAGTTTATTTCTTTAATTAAAATACCATCGCATATTTATTATACATAAAATAAGGTCTATTTTGTGTAGTTGTAAGGCTGAGAAAATTACAAAATAGAAAATTATCTCTTATGGGGACCTGGGAACGGATTATTCTCATTTTAATGGGTTCCAATGGGAAATTAATTTTTGGGATACACACTTTTCGCCTTACACTCTGCCTGGGAAGCAATTAAGTTCGTAAGCCAAGGTATCACTGTATTCGATTACCTTTTCTGCCGCTGCTTTTGATAGGCCGACAGAATTCCCATTGGAATCAAACACTTGGATGCCATTTTCACATTCGTTCCCTCTGATGGTTAACACGTTGAAGAAAGCGAGCGCGGCTGTCAAGACAAAACGTGTTTTGCTCTGAAATAGCTTGGACATCCTATAATGACAAACTGGTTCCCCTCGAGCTAAAAAAAATTACCAATATAAAATTCTGAAAATAATCTGTTGTTTAATGTTTTCGTAATAAAAAAAAAAATCATAAATGGTTTGGCAGGTATGAAGAAACCTACCAACAACAATGTTACTATATAAATATAGATGTATTTAGCAAAGTGCTTTCATTTTTAAAGATGACAAACCTGAGAGCGGGATTGGTACGAAGATCCGAAAGAAATTTTGGATGAATAGACTTCTGATACCAAGTCGGTTCACAATAATTTGAGGCAGGGCCTGCAACAAAAAAAGTATAGGATATAAACATCGACAATCACTCATACTGACAATGTAGAAAGGACTTAAAGTCTAAGAAAAAGGTAAAATATACTACCTAGCTGGCAATCTATTTGCTGTCAATTAGCTAGCTATCTGTCTGGCTACCTAGCTTGATACCTAGCTGGCTATCTATTTGCTGTCAATTAGCTAGCTATCTGTCTGGCTACCTAGCTTGCTACGTAGCTGGCTATCTATTAGCTAGCTATCTGGCTGGCTATTTATTTGCTGTCTATTAGCTAGCTATCTGGCTGCCTACCTAGCTGGCTATCTATTTGCTGTCTATTAGCGAGCTATCTGGCTGGCTACCTAGCTTGTTATCTATTTGCTATCTATCAGGCTAGCTGGCTATCTAGCTAGCTATCTATTAGCTAACTGGCTTTCTATTAAATATCTCGCGAGCTATCTATTATCTAGCTAGCTAGCTTTCCATCTATTTGAGTTACTTCCGGGTTGAGTGAACGCTGACGCGTGTGGCTGTCGCTGCTCGCCTACCGAAAAGAAACCTGATCCTGTGACTGTAAAGTGACCGTGAGAGTTTTGAAAGGGGCTTAGAAATGAAATGTATTATTCTTATTCTTCTTCTTCTTCTTCTTATTATTATTATTATTATTATTATTATATCTCTCCTCCATGTGTCAGTCTGAACAATCAACAAGTATTTGGGTAAACATGACGTCGGAGAATTGAAACTTAACTAATTCATTACTTGTTTTAAAGGACAACCGACATCTCCGGACAAGTTGTGTCCATAATTTGTAAAATGTCTTCAAATGACTTCTACTGAGCGTATTTTACAAAGATTCCACCGCATATAGCTATATTTTACCTTTTAAGACTCGCGCTGAATATTCTGGAAGTTTTGTTTTTGAGTTGGTGACGAGTCCGTACGTTACGTCATTGAAGGAACGCCCCTGACCGAAAAAAGGACACATTGTAGCAGTCCTTCCATCACGTCAATGCATTTTGCTGTACTTTGGTCTGAAAACGTCGTGTAGGACAAAAAAGAGGCAGAAGAGGGTGACAAAGCTCTGTGTAAGGAATTAATCAGGAATTAATGTGGATACGGGCTGATTAATTCCTTACACGAAGCTGTGTCGCCATTTTCGGCCTCTATTTTAGTGCTACATTTCCCACCCCTGATGCCTCAAAATGACACGGAATAAATTCTTTCATCGATTGCAAACATGTATGCTTTCTTCTTCAGAACTATTTGAATCATATTCATAACTGAATGAGTAACAAGAAAGCATCTTCTCCGAATCTGAAGCCGTTGTTTTGATTCTCGAGTAAGGCAAGACGTCTTGCCGTGACACCACAAACATGGGGGCGGGACCTTTTGAAACTGGCCACTTTCGGTTTCGAATTGAAGTACTTTTTAGACACTTTAAGTCATTTTTATTGGTGTTTTGCATTTGACTAAAAATATCATACTTTTGTGTATTTTACATGCTATAAAACGTTTTTTCTGATGTCAGGAAACAAAAAAGTGACATCGGTTGTCCTTTAAAAATACTCAAATCACTTCAAACTCTCACCCTTGAACTCTATCTCAGTAAATTGCGCAGGTGCACCCAACGTTGTGGTTGTGACTTTTCCAGTTCCACTACAAAACATTTCTACAGTTGATAACTGCTGTCCTTACCCCTGCGCATGTTGCATACGAGACTGTGCCTGCTATCAAGAGGAGCTGATTCGGAGACGGCGTCGAACCCTGCAGATAAGGAAAAAAAAAGGTGCCAAGTTCTCATTCATGAGTCATTTCATTGCACAAGTTGAGGTAGAGGTCTTACGCAGTCATTTTATTTCGTACATTTGGCTTTGTAGCAGCTTTGGAAAAAGTGCATTACCTTATCTGATGAGCAATTTCTGTTTGCATAGTTGAAACCGGCAGTGTAACTTTGTAGCAAAAACTGAAATGAGATGTTTGGTTTATGAGAATCAAATACCATGAAACACATAATTTAGAAAAGAGATTAATACGGCAAGTCTCATACCTGCCAGAACAAAGTTGGTTTGATATTTCTATGTGGCAAAAAGCTGACAACTACCTGAAAATTAAGACATTTTTAAATATTCATCCAACAACTGCCAGACTATTACATATGACGGACATACCAAAGGAGATGCAAATGGCAAAAACGCTGCAAAGAAACAAGACGGGCAGGATCATTAGATGCAGTGAAATTTGAACTCTGCATCTCTGCACTGTAAGGTGGACGTGCTTGCTAAACTGACATCTACAAATTACTAAATATAAGTCTACAACATCACTGTGCTGCCATGTGCTCCTCATGTACCTGGAGGGCGGAAAAATAGTGGAAGCACAGAACCAGAATCAGCATGGATGGATGACTGTTAAGACAAAATGGTCGTTAAAATCTGAATATGAGCTTTAATTGTAAGACAATGAATGATTGAGAACCATTTGATTGAATTCAAAGTCCATGGTACACAAAGATGTGTATCCTGTATAACTTACAATAGAGATGTTCCATGCATGTTCATCCTACAGGCAATAAGAGCAAACAGAAAAAAATATTACATAACTGTAGTAGTTACAGGGTTAAAAAGATAAGTAAACGTTGAGCGTGTCAGACCTTTTTGTTGAAGTTTTCTGCATTACTGAGTTGAGTGTGGGTTTCTTGTATTTCTGCCTGAAAGGAACGAGATCATCAGTTTACCAATACATCACTCTCCAGTAGTAATGGGAAAATGAAGCTTCAAATTTGCCTCAGAAACCAGTTTTTTTCTACTCTTCTCTGTGGCGCTGTGAAATTAAATAAAAAGGTGGTTGAGGAACAGAAAGTCAGTGTAACTTCAGACGAATGTTGAATGGAGAGTGCAATCGACTGTAGACGAGTCCAAAAATACAACTGGTTCATAAAGCAAATCTGAAGCTTCATTTTCCCCATCAATACTGTCCAACACTGTTTCACTGAGGTTTCCCGATACTCACGTTTGATGTGAGCAGAATGGATGGATCCAGAAGATGTATCCAGATTTTTAAGCGACTAAATACAGACTGAAATTCAAAATACCACATGTTCATAATTAGAAATGTATACTGTGTCAAATGAATGTATATACATCCGTTTCCAGGTAAATATTTACACAATGCATACAAGTACATATGGAACGATTATTTTACTAAATGATGCTGAAGAAGTTGAATTTGCTCAATTACCTCTCCGTGGTTCTTCCAGTACAACAAATTGGTATCCATCATACCAGTACTTATATTATTTCTTGTAAAACCATTAAAGGGGGTTTCATTTCAAGATACGTACACACAAAAACATTATCCCATTCAATCAGAAGCGACTGACATGTTGAGGTCAAGCAGGAGTTACTTCCGTGTTAAATCACGTGGTTATTTTATTCAGGGACGGTCGGAAAGTTGAAAACTACAATCGTAAAATAATTTTTAATTTACAGAAACACACTCGTCAATTTGCACGGTGGCGTGTATCCCATTCTGTAAATTCAAATCAAGTTGAACTTGAATTTTCCAGCTGCGTGTTTAAAATATCAGCAAATATATGTTGTCAGTTATGTGAGCACGAAAAATAATCTCTTATCAATGTCAGTTTCTTTTCATTTATTATTGTTTTTAATTTAATTTTAAACAGTTTTTGTACTGAATAATAACAACAGAAAGTGTCGTACAATAGTATGCAACACTGTTGTATATAATTCGGTTATGCGCGATTTAGTAACGACCAATTGCTCTTTTCTGACATAATCCAAAATGGCAGCCAGCATTGGACGTCTCCTCGGGACGTCTGTGAGTTCACGACTTTAAGCTAAATTGTTTCATCCTATATTTGCTTTCATTTCATCTGTTAGTAATGCCACTCAAGATGCTGTTGACGAATGTATGGCAGGGTTTATGTTTTGATGACGTGCTGCATATTATGCACTACAACGGTGAACATGAGGGCAAATTACTGGTTGACAACCATTTCGCGTTATATTTTACATTTCGATCACCAAGAGAAAAACAAGTCAAAATATTCACTTGCATTTCGACTTTATGTCTGAAAATGAATAATGGTCGCTGTGTTTGCCTTTATGATTTCCCTCCTGTCAATGGGTTACGAAACTGAAAATTTATTGAACGTGCGCAGATCTTTTGAAAATGCGCAACAGTTGACCACGAACCATGTAGCAATGTTTTTTTTAACATAAAGTTATCATTCTACGTATTATTATCATTGATCGAGTAGTGGTACATGTATTGAGATCGGGTCTATATTTACGTGCCGCTACTATATATAATATGTGCACTGCAACTGACCCATTCAAGGTGCCGCCTGGCTTCCACCCTAATTATGCTAAACTGACATCTAAACAAAAAAAATACCCTAATTATAAGCTTATAACATCACAAATGGACAAGTTATGGCACACAATCATAGTGAATGACTGACACACAAGCATAAGTGCATGTGTAATCATGACTAGTATTTTCTAGGCAAGAATTGCAGTAGCATGTCGACAAGGAGGAGTTGCAGCTCAACGAATTTTGCCTTCTTCTGCACTTCAGAGGTCCTGTTTCTCGACAGGTCTGCACTAATGTCGTCAGTCCACTTCTCTAAAATGATTATATTTTGAATAGATGTAGCAAAAAAAGTGCCTAGTTCACAGTGCCTTATGTACAAAACATATTTATTCTCTCAGGCTCTAGCAGATGGATCGCTGCAGTCACTCAACAGGCACCTGCTTTTAAAGCCACAGCGGTCCAGAATGGGGAATTCAAGGAGATGAGCCTCGCTGACTTCAAGGGCAAATACTTGGTCCTCTTCTTCTATCCACTGGATTTGTGAGTGTTGTCACTCACACTCACTCTAGGGGGTGTTCACACAGCACACATTTGTATTGGTGCTGCACTGTTGTTTTGTTGATATATCTTATATCATGCATTTTGTTTAGCACTTGCACGTCTAAAGCTGCTTACTAAACAAGCATGTACGAATACTTTAAAATGATTTCTTTGTCTTTGCATTATTTTAGCACCTTCGTGTGCCCGACAGAGATCATTTCATTCAGCGACAAAGCAAATGAGTTCCATGACATCAACTGTGAGGTAGTTGGTGTGTCTGTGGACTCTCACTTCACACACCTAGCGTGGACCAACACTCCTCGCAAGGTATGATCCCTTGTGGAATAATTAAATTTAGTTGTCAATGCACAATACAACAGTCCTGTTGTGTTTATAGATGGATGAAATTGTAATTTTTTATTAGTCGCGGTGAACATAAATCAATGCACCCCAACAACAAAAGGTTAACCTTTTCAGTGACTAATACATCTACAAAATGAGACATTAGTCAGGGAAAATTTCTTTTTTCAACAGAAATGTATTGTACAGTATGTAGTAATCGATTTAGTCCCAGAGTGTTATGGTGTTGGAATTGGTCTTGCAGGCCGGAGGCTTGGGCAGCATTCATATACCACTGCTTGCTGACCTCAATAAGCAGATTTCCAGAGACTATGGCGTACTACTGGAGAACCCTGGCATTGCTCTAAGGTAAAAGCAGTATTTTTAATCTGAAATATTTGATAAACTATTCAAGCTTCCTACTTATATCCCTGCCAAGTAGGGGTTTTTGTTACTGTTCATTTTTAGGTCAAATTTTTAGGCACGGGATGTAAATTTCTCCACTGTGAGACTAATAAAGGCAAATCCAATCCAAGCCTTGCCATGTAATGCCATTAAGGTTGAATTGTGGCCCGTATTGACCCAATGAAATTTAGCTGCTTAATTTTCCAGATATTTTATATTTAAACGCAACTAACGTCCCTCTTAACAAGGGTGCGGAAAATCCTACGGGACCCTGCGCACCCTGCCCACCACCTTTTCCAGCTACTCGCTTCAGGCAAGCGCAACCGATGCGCACCAAATTCAGTAGACATTTAAACAGCTTTCCCCCTCCCCAAGCTCTATAAACAGTAACCCAAATATAACTGTTTAGTGCCTCTTTGCAATTTTTTTATGATATTAGTGCAGCATGTTCTACCAGAGACAAATCCCTTGTGTATTTTACATACTTGGCAATAAAGATGATTGTGATTCTCTTAGGGGTCTGTTCATCATCGATCCAAATGGTGTGATCAAGCACATGAGTGTAAATGACCTGCCAGTGGGTCGTTGTGTTGAAGAGACCCTTCGTCTTGTGAAAGCTTTCCAGTTTGTGGAGACGCACGGTGAGGTGTGTCCAGCAAGCTGGACTCCCAAGTCGCCAACAGTGAGTGGACAATACTCCAACATGTCCATATTAATTTGTTGAGTCTGGAAATGAAAGTCATTGTTTTTTTTCCTTTTGATTTCAGATCAAACCAACACCTGTAGGATCAAAAGAGTATTTTGAAAAGGTCAATTGATGGTAAATCACAACCAAGTCCGTGTAATATTTTTGTTTTATGCTCTGCGACTTGGATATGCTAATAAAAGATCCTTCCTGGGAAAAAAAATAGTAACATCTCTTCCATCTTTTGTTTTGCAGACTAAGTATAGATTGGAACCTCGGTTTTCGAACGACTGACAGTTCGAACAAATCGGAGTCCGAACAAAAAAATGTGAGAAATTCTTGCTTCGTAGTTCGAATGCCGGTACGACGCGCGAGTGCGTACGCGAGGGTGGGATGCTGAGCGGCGTACGGGTGTAGATCGCTCTCTTCGTGACCAACTGTTGTCGCGTGCGGACGTGCTGCGTTTTGCTCTTGCGTTTAATATAGGTGTACGAAGTGTTTTAGCCCCTAATCATGCTTCCAAAGAAAGTCAGTGCAAGCAGCAAAGCTGCTACAAGTGAAAAAAGAATAGTGCGTACAACTATTGCATTTAAGAAAGAAATAATAGCAAAATATGAAGGTGTGCGAGTGTCTGATCTGGCTAGGGAATACAGCATGGCGAAATCTACGATCAGTACGATACTAAAGAATAAGGAGGCTGTGAAATCCTATTCATAATTCTTTTCTTTATCCTTTTTTTTTATTTTTACACGTTCATGTTAGCGTAATCTTTCGTATGGAAGATTACGATAATGCGAACGTACGATTAGCATTTATGTTTGTTATTTGTGTCTTTGCCATTTTGCTTAACATTTTCTGAGATATACATTGCTTTTCATGTGTTGGTCAGCATTTTAATGTGCAATTTCATGCATAAAATGTATAAAATACTAAAAAGGTAAACATTCAGGGTGTTGGAACCGATTAAAACGATTTACATTATTTGTAATGGGAAAAATGATTTCGGTGTTCGAACAAATCGCTTTTCGAACAGGGTTCTGGAACGGATTATGGTCGAGAACCGAGGTTCCGCTGTAGGTCATATCCAAGATAATAAGGCTTTAAGATCATGACCCCTGTACATAAACATGTTTATTTCTTCTTTTTACAACATAATGCAGGATGAAAATGTCTCAACAGACATTGGTACACAACATAGTGCCAAAATGAACTTCAGTGGGGGAATAACTGCAACTGAGAAGGCAGTACAATTCGGGAACATACTGTATATACATACACAATATGTAAGGGGGTAAATAAAGATTGTGAAAGACTGCAACACTCCGTGTGGTTATGGAGAAGTCGAAGTGTGCATTGTTTATCGTTATGTCATTCCTTTGGACATTCACACGGAACATGTGTTAGGCAACAAAAAAAAAAAAGCGAGTATTTTTTTAAAGCTTTAAATAATAGGAAATTAATAATGAGCCTAAGTGTACCAACCTGCTTCCCACAATGCATACTTCCCATTGCGAAGTTGATCCTATCCGTGAAACAATTTGAGCCGTCTGGTTTGGTGAAAACCTCATGCAATTTCAGGCAAGATAAAACAGCGCCACCAGCCCCACCGCCGAGCGCACCAAACAACATATTTTTTTTGCCGATTCATAAAAAACACCCTATTGTAAATCTGTACAACGAAAATACATTTGGGATCTACATCTAAAGGTACATTAAGGTTATATACACTCCCCTCATACATATATTATCTTTACATGTAGACGTAATTCAAATCCAAACATTAACAAAACAAGACTAAGCCTAGGGGAAAGCATCAAGCCATTTAAAAGTATGTTACTGTCCCCCCCCTAACGGCTGATCTGACCCTCATTCTCGATTCCACAGTCAACTACAGCAGGACTCGAACATTGCCACCGGATGAACAGGGAGGGACCGTAACAGGGGAAATTAGAGTTGCCAAAATGGGGGGGGGGGATGACTCGAGTGACAGCCTCCATTTTTTTGCAGTGGAAATAAATGAGAAGAAGGTACTTGAACTATGCGCTAACGGTACAAAATAGAAATCAAGTCAGAATGTGGACACAGAGCCAACTCTGTTATTCTGACACATTAGAACAAATAAAGGCTTTCAATATACTTAGGCCTCTTCACTGAAGAGAGCTGCACTGTTCCATCCATAAACATGTATGTAGTCTGGTCTCAGGTGGGACTGGTTAGGAAGAGAAGCCACGTAAGCCTTTAAAACATTTGCCCTCTATTTGTATGAAAGCAACTGATTAAAAAAAAAAACAGATCTGATCAATCACTTCATGTTGCAGCGTTGAAAATCATTCAGAAAATGGAGAACTACATTGTACAAAGTGAGATTCTCACAATCTCATTTGCAAGAAAGAAAACTATACAAGAGGATGTTGTCTGCCCGCTGTCTTTTTAGGATACACGTGGGTGTGACTCCGTGACCACGATCCATCTAGCTGCGCTGCTTTAGTCTATTTTCACATTTGTGTATATTTTCCTCACAAAGGCACTTGTTCCCATGTATCCGACTGCACCTGCGAAAAACAAACACAAATGTTCAATTCGCCTCGTCCTAACAAAACTCAGTTAAAGTTACTGTATTTTCCACACTATAAGGCGCACCAAAAAATATTTTGTTTCAAAAGCTGACCACGCGCCTCATAATCCGGTGCGCCTAATGCACAGGTGTCAAAGTCAAGGCCCGCGGGCCAAATCCGGCCCGCCACATCATTTTTTTTCGGCCCGCGAAAGCAAATCAAACTTGTTAAATTCCATGATGATTGCTAAAATCTGAGTCCTGAAAAAAACTGCAATTTGTCCACAATTTTTTCAAAGAAAGCAGCACACTGACCACACATGATTCCAAGAGCAGTGCTGAACACGGCCATGTAACCGAAGTAGAAGGATGTCTGGAACAGCCCGTACATCCTGAAATATGCCAGAGAAAGGAAGCCTTTAGTTAGTTTGTGCAATGGTTTTGTACAAAAAAATAAAAAAATAATCATAATCACTCAAACTTACTTTGTTTTGAAGAAATAGTAATAAAAAGAGTACATGTAAACATAAACTGCAGTGGATGCTGCAGAAAGGAAGCTTGTCCATTGCCTGGAAAGGAAAAAATGTCATATTCCGTTACAATTTATTTTCTTTCGAAATTACCGTATTTTCTGCACTATAAGGTGCACCTAAAAGAATTTTTTTGTATCTATGTTTAACTCCTGACTTCAATTAGTGAATTGAAATGGATTAAGATGGCTGCTTTTCGTCAGTTATGACCGTTAAAGTTACCGTATTTTCTGCACTATAAGGCGCACCTAAAAGATTTTTTTTGTATCTATGTTTAACTCCTGACTTCAATTAGTGCATTGAAATGGATTAAGATGGCTGTTTTTCGTCAGTACGACCGTTACTGTATTTTCTGCACTATAAGGCGCACCTAAAAGAAAATATTGTTTCAAAAGCTGACCACGCGCCTCATAATCCGGTGCACCTAATGTATGGAAACCATTTTAAAATATGCCATTCATTGAAGGTGCCCCTTTATAATGCGGTGCACCTTATGAATGGAAAAAAGTTTTTAAACCAAATGGTCGAACAGCACCACGGTGACTGGCGGACTGGGTTTCCACACCCCCTTTGAGTGCAGACGTGGTTTGCTATCGAGTGGAGTACTTTTGCTATAATGGGACCGAAAAAGACCCCACCACAGGCTAGTGTTAAGCCGAAGAGGACACAAAAGAAAATGACGGTCGAGTAGAAGAAGGAGATCATTGAAAAACACGAATGAGGTGTGCGTTTGTGTGACTTAGCATCCCAGTACCATTATGCTAAGTCGATCATTGCTACATGTGTCTAAGGGTGTTTCTGTGTTGTCTAAGCAATGGTCTTAGGCAATAGAAGAGCTTGAAAAACTTCTGTCGATTCGGATTGATGAAAAGAAGCTTGCAGGGGACATTGTGAGCGAGGGTATTATCGTCAACAAAGCGCAGCAACTTCACTCGGATATCATCAGAGGTAACTACATCAACGACCATCACAAAGGTAAATAAAACAACTTTATTATATAGTAGTTTATTTATTTAATTACAATCCAATAGCATGTTTAATTATACATAAAATAAGGTATAGTTTGTGTAGTTTTAAGGCTTATTTAGAAGAAAATTATGGTTTATGGGGACCTGGGAATGGATTATTCTCATTTTTAATGATTTCTTATGGGAAATAAATGTTTGGCAGACAAACTTTTCGCCTTACACACACTTTCTGGGATCCAATTAAGTTCGTAAGCTGAGGTATCACTATGTCATTCGTTGAAGGTGCGCCTTATATTGCAGAAAATACGGTACATTCTGAAAGAAGACAAAAGATGTTCGTTCACCATCTGTAGTCTTCGGCATTGAGCAGGAAGTACGTGCAGACGATGGTGACGCACACCGTCACGATGCAAAGGATAACCAGGACCAGCATCATGAAACCGTAGACGTAGTAGATTTTATAGGCCCAGAAAGATGTGAAGATGAAATACCTTAGGAGGGAACAGAAGTCAACTTGTGTCACAAAAAAATGAGTCTGAAATATCGTCACCCCTCGCAGGATGTTGACTTACATCTCAATAAAGATGGAACCGAACGGAAGGATTCCACCGAGACAAACGATGACAGCAGGCTCCATGAACCTAAAGGCACAAAACACCCCACGGACAGCTTTAGTACGTGCTTGCAAACATTATTAAAGAGCATAATGTCACCGAGTAAATGCAGACGACAGAATGTTGCTCAAAGCGCACCTACCATTTCTTTTCAGGGATTGGCCTCGGCACAGCGTTCACCCTGCATGGAAAGTTTGGCTGGCCAGAAAGATTCCTTCCCAAAATTGTTCCCACCAGGTTGAGTGGCAGAATGACGAAGAAGCATATGCAACAAACAGCCACCTGCATATGGACAATTTCCATACCAGTTTAAAGGACAACCGACGCCTGCGGACAAGTTGTGTCCATAATTTGTAAAATGACTTCTACTGAGCGTATTTAAAAAAAGATTCCACCGCATATAGCCATATTTTACGTTTTAAGACTCGCACTGAATATTCAAGAAGTCTTGTTTTTGAGTTGGTGACGATACCTACCGTGACATCATGGTAGGTATCGTCACTGACCGAGAAAGCGACACAATGCATTTTGGGTACTTTGTTTTGTCTGAAGATTTCGTGTGGATGGCGAAATTAGAAGGAAAACACATAAATAACGCAATGGTGAATCGTTGTGTGTTGCACCAAGACAACTATTTGATATTCGTCAATGTATCTAGAAAGAAACGATGAAGTCAACACCGCAGTTTCAGAGGTTCAGAATAAAAAAATTAAAAAAATTCATAAAAGGTCACTAAGTTACAAAATGTATCAAAATGTATAAATATCTTGCTGAATAGAACACTAATGGCTTAGTTTAATATGTTACTCTTTGTTTTAGAAGCGATTTAGTTAGACATGCCGTTGCGGACTGTTCTCCTGCCAGCAGAGACAGGTGGTGGGTTTATCTTTATAGCTTGGAGTTAAATTTAAAAAGGTTTCTTACATTGATGTGGTTTCCATGTTTGTGTAAACTTACCATAGTGCCAAACGGGATCGCTCTGGAGGCGTGATAGTAGATTGCAATGAAGTTGATGAAGAAGGCAGTTCCGCAAACCATTGCCGGGATCAAAAAAGCTCCAATGAACATTTGCTTAATCCATCTTCTTCCTGTATTGGTCAAGAAATCAAACAAGAAAATGTAATTGTGCATCATGTGGAACAGATACGGGTTTTTTTTTCAGCATTTTTGGTCACGACATTCATCAAGGGTGGAGACTGTCCTGAGCAGGTGGCACCTTTTCAGCAGTACAAATATGCCAGCACTGTTTTTGATTGGAAGGAATGTCGGTGCTATTTAACTGTCAAGGTCAATGCTATTGGACAGTCTGCGGGTGGATGGATGCATGGCTTGAGGAGCCCGCGATGAGAAGAAAGGAGCATCAGCAGAGTGCCGATGCGGATGTGGAATGGTTGCGGCTTGGAATTGAAGCGGATTTACGTGCAACAGGAAACGTGAAACAATCTCTTTCGTCAATGGATGCGACAGCTTTGTGTTTCTTTCAACATTTAGCTTGGACGAGACGTGCACATTTCTACTTCTTCTTTTCCTTCCCTCTTCCTTTCACCACTTTACTGCTGTGAAATGTAAACTTCTCCAGTGTTCGACTAAATAAAGGCAATCTAATCTAATCTAATTCAAGTATCAAAGTCAGCTTTATTGTCAAATATGCGAATATGCATGACATACAGCACAGATGAAATTAATGTCCTCTCGGACCCAGCATGCAAGGGACTTATAATGTGGCTAAAAAAGACAGACAATCCATGTAATTTCTGAATGTAACGTGAGGTAGTGTCATATGTAAAGTGAGGTAGTGACATATGTAAAGTGAGGTAGTGTTGTATGTCAAGTGACATAGTAATGCAAAAGCAAAAAAAAAGGTGGAAGTGAGGTCTTGCAGAAAAAAAACGAAAAAAATAGAGTTCAGGATGATAGTACAGCGTGAGTGTGGCAGTGGGAAGGGGCAGGGGGGGCTGGGCTGGGAGAGAGTTAAGTCTCCTGACTGCCTGGATAAAGGTTACGGCCATACTACCCTGATTCGATGTATGATGCGATGCAAACACAACGGTCTGTTGTCAAATAGCTTTACCTCCTTGTTTAGCATATAAGCTTCCACCAAAATAGCCATTAACAGGAGACGTGGCCGCATACACAAAAATGGCAGTGCTCAGCATCGATCCTCTCCTGTAAAAGGAGGAGGGGGGGGAGATCCACATCTTTTAAGACCAGAATTCCTTGCATGGAACTGTATTTTCTGAATTACTGTGTATTGGCTTACTCTGTATACAGATCCTCGACCATTGCCACGATGATGACAATTAGAGACACAGAGAAGATTTGGCAGCCAGAACCAATGAGCGAGGAGAATATCAACGGATGGCTTGAGGGCCGGAATACATCCCCGTGCACTTGCTTCCAACCGTATTCATCTCCCAAGTCTCGGTCCTATTGGGAAAGCCACAGCGTGGTAGAAACCCGTTTGAAAATGCAGATTGTCTGTCACTAAATAACCATGAAGTGAGCTTACCATGTCGTCCATTTCCTCCTCTTTGCTGTATCTGGCATAATCTTTTCGGAGAGTTCTCATCAAAATCATGGACACCAGACCCACCAAGAAGATCACCATCATGAAGGAGTTAAAAATAGAGAACCAATGTATCTAAAAAGAAACAATGAAGTCAACACGGCAGTTTCAGAGATTCAGGAAGCAAAAAAAAATTCTTTTCAGAGCGATAAAAGGTCACTAAGTTACAAAATGTATCTAAATGTATAAATATCTTGCTGAATAGAACACTAATCGCTTAGTTTAATATGTTACTTTTGTGTATGTTTGTTTTAGAAGCGATTTAGTTAGACATGCCGTTGCGGACTGTTCTCCTGCCAGCAGAGGCAGGTGGTGGGTTTATCTTTATAGCTTGGTTGTATTGCACATGCAGTTAAATTTAAAACAAAATCTATTCATGTACCCTGAAATAAAATTATCCATCAATGGCTCAATTTTTACCTTGTGAAATTTCAGACCAACGCTCACGTCATGGCAGTTAGATGCTTGTTCGCGTGACATGATCGAAAGCAGACATTCAACTCACTCACCCTGTGCTGGAAGAAGGACGGATCGAGGTACTTGTCAAATCTGTCCTCAAATTTCACATCCGACTTCTTCCATTTCACCTGTTTATGCGTTTAGGGACATTCAAATGCATAGTTTAGAACATTTGTTTATAGCTAAATCAAATTTTACAAGACCAATACAGTGATACCTTGGCTTACGAACTTAATTGGTTCCCAGACAGTGTGTAAGGCGAAAAGTGTGTATCCCAAAAATTAATTTCCCATAGGAAACCATTAAAATGTGAATAATCCGTTCCCAGGTCTCCATAAAACATAATTTTCTACTTTCTAATTTTCTAAGCCTGAAAACTACACAAAATATACCTTATTTTATGTATAATAAATGTGCTACGGTATTATAATTAAAGAAATAAACTGTACTATATAATAAAGTCATTTCATTTAGCTTGGTGATGGTCATTAATGGCTTGATGGAATGGAGTGGCCGGTTTCCTCAGCATTAAACACTTGAAGAGGAACGTAACCTTCTTATTTCACCACTTTGAGGAATGATCCCTTGTAGGTGCTTTCTCTGTGATAATCGTATCTAGTTCCTCATAAATTGTGTTCTGTTTAGCTCGGTTGATAGCTTTTTGCATCAAGTGTACACATGGATTGTGCGGATTGTATGTGGAGCTTGATTGATGGGATATTTTAACCTTGCAATCTACACTCTGCCATTGAACTATCAAAGTTGCAATTATCTCGCTGTCGACTGCCTGTCTCTTTAATGTTGAAACCACCTCCCCTCACTGCTGCGTTCTTGACCAATCACGTGACTTTAACCGAAGACTGGGGATGGGGAATAGAGGACAAAAAAAGTCGGCAGCCATTTTCTTTGGTTTCACTCTCTATCTGCAAACCCTACACCCCTTACTGCTGCGTTCTTGACCAATCACGTGGCTTTAAACAAAGACTGGGGGTGGGGGATAGGGGACAAAGACAGTTGGCTGCCATTTTGTTGTGAGGAGAACGGGCTCGTTCGTGAACGACACATCACTCATTGAGGCAGCACTGTGTGTATCCCGAAAAAAGTTCATATGCAAAGGTAAAATGTTCATAAATTTAACATTCGTAAACCGAAACGTTCGTAAGCCAAGGGGTTCGTAAACCGAGGTATCACTGTAAAGGTAATTTGAATAGGATTCCCAGTACTCACAGAATAAGACATTGCAATCCTGGTGTTGGGCACCAGTCGAACTTTGCCTTCACTGGTAAGATTTACATCAACAATTCTGTTGCCGTTAAAGCCAATCTCCAGTTTCTTGTATGTCCAAAGGTAGTGATCTTCTCCATTTTCATCTGCCTCTCCGACAATCCCTGGAATAAAAATTAAGAAGGGTTGATTTACAATCCTACTGATTCCGATTGGTAATAGTTCATATGAGTAGTGTTCCCATCAGGTCTTATTCTGCTGATTCTGATCATCTATCCCTAAGTGATATCGGCCGATACAGATTTGGATACACATTTGTATTTTTTGCTACACATTTGCTCCATATTTTTCAATTTTAGTGCTGCTCACCAACAACTATTTCGGTAATTAATTAAGCTGTCCAAAAAATCTTGTATTTGATAAATCGGTTGAAAAAAGAAAAAAGAAAAAACATCCATATTGCAATTATTTTTCATCTAAGAAAAATCCTTTTTTTTTTCCAAAAATGTATTTCGGAGTGAAATATTTAAACATTTTTTTGGTGCGAGATTGATGATTATGTATGAAAGACCATTACAAATTAAATAATTAAAAAAATGTGAATATTATGACCTTAACCTTGTCTGGTCTGTGTCCCAATTTTGACCGATAACGCAAAATGGCAGCGGAAATTGTGTTGAGCCTTTAAATAGCCTCATTCTAACTTTGTAGGTGAAAGTCACGGGGAATATTGAGATTAGAAAAATATGGGGGAGCTTAATAAGGACCACCACAAACAGACGTCTGCAAGACATGGGCTGAGGCTGTAGAATTCCATGACTGTAGCCAATCCTGAACCACGAAAAAACAGACAATAGCACACAAAAAAAGGCCTGGAAAATAAAACACTAACACTTCAACAAAAGCCAACTATACAGGTGGATCTAGACATACAGGACAATAGATTGGGAGATACACATATAGATTATTACTGTCACTTACCCCAAATGGGCAGGTCATCGATGTACATTTGGTACCAGTAGTGATTCTTGATTGCATACACAAACGCATCCCGTTTGGCTTTGTCCAGATCAATTTCACAAAACGTTGTCTGCATGACTTCATCTGCAGAAGTGGAGAAAATGTATTATTTTAACGACATTTTAAAACCTTTCCATCCAGAATTGGTGACTAGCTATGCTAGCATCGCACAAGTTGCAAACTCTTGAAAACAACTGATCCCTTTGAAGGGATGCTCAAATATTCTATACCTTTGAACTTGATATCGAGGCCGCTAAATTCCAGCTCCACTCCTTGCAGCGCTTCTCCAAGTGTTTCATGATAATGACTGATGGTTTTCTTTGTTCCAACACAGAAAGGTAAAGAGAAATACTTGTAGGTCTCCTGTCGATTGTGGTATGGCCCCACTGTGTTCATCCATAATACTACTTCTTCTTTATCCATGTACTGAAAGGGAAACGGGCACTTAGTTTGTGTCAAAATCACCCTAAGAAGACTGAGATTTCCACATTGCATATTTTCGATTCAACTTCATATACATTGTATTGAGTAATGTTATTTTCGATTCAACTTCATATACATTGTATTGAGTAATGTTATGTCGTTGAAAACAGATATTGGAAAAACCCTTGAACCTTGAATAAAAAGAACAACCAAGTATTTTTGTTAGTTTAAAAAGCAAAACTCAACATCATTGCTTCAACCATGTGCAAAAATCAATCAATAACTGATTCATTTGAGCTCGTGTACAATAAAAATGTATTCATAATTACAGTACAGTACAAAAACGTGTCTCATGACTGAGCTGTAAGTTCATGTAGTTCATAGTTAATGACCTTAACGTAAGTATCCTTTATTTCATTACTACGTCAATGTATACTATACCGGTACCCTTCATGCGAGCTCACGTATTTCTATCGGACTTAAAACCGAATCGAGGACGAGATGTATGCTTTTGCCTGTATTTGATAGCTGTCCATGTTAAGCGCTTTGTTAAAGCTTCAGGTGTTGTTAAAGAACTATATAAATCAATGTGTATTGTATGATTACTTTCCAATGTATTATTACAAATGATACTCTAATACATCTTTTAAAATGAACAGTTAAACGCCAAAGACCTTTCAGTGTGTTTTACATTGTAGAAATAAAACGTTGAACAAAAAATATACAACTAATTATAACTATTACACTGTTCAGAATTGCTGAACGGAGTCAAGTTGACAACCAAGGACCAGTTTCCTGATTGATGACAGCGTTGCCCATTTCGACCACCACAACATGCAGCTAGTTGGCTGTCAAGGTGTGCAGACAACCTGAAAAACAAGCTCCGGAGGCCACATTCGAGGTCTAATGACGCCACTTTCGGCGCGACTCGATCGTATCACATTATGCCTGTCCGAATTTACCACGGTTTACGCAGTCGCGAAGGTTACACGAGTTGCATCGCAAGGACTCAGCAATGTTAAAATTACGTGCGGTCGTGTCGCGCAGAAAGTGACGTCACGCAGACAAGAAACGCGGCCTTCGGAGGACGCATCCTGTGATTTTTGGAAACAGAATAAGTGTGGCGACGAGATTTATATTCTGTTTAGCCATATTGAAAGGATTTGGGGGGTTTTATGGCACACTACTAACCCGGATTCAAACACACAACAGAGTGCGGGCGACACAAGTTTCATTATACTTGTACATTTTATGTCACGGTGATTGTGATTTTATGACATTTACCCAAATTCCAGGAACCCATTCTCTAAGGTCTGACACAACACAAACGTTTGAAAACTATCATCGCCACGACAAACGCGTCATTAAATAGCAGCAAATTCCTATTCGGAAGTTATTTATCAATCATAACTAAAAACCTGTCAATTCCAGAGACGAGTGTGAGGCCTGGCACTCAACTAGTATTTGAACATATACTAGGCAAAGACGAAAGCAACTTTCTCTCTTACGGGCTTCTCATCCGGTACTATAGATAATTTTACGACAGGGTGTATAAAAATACTTTCGCGACTCATCAAACTTGAGCGTCGCTTCCGCCGGCCGGTGCTCCAAAATAGCAGAGGAGCTATAGGACGCCGTGCTGACAAACCAGCGAGTAAACGTTTGGCCATAAGTACTTAGGCCGACGAGCGTTGACAGGTTAGCTTGCTAATGGTTGCGGCTCGCTGTCGTTTCCCAACCAAACATGGAACGAGAAATAACACGACGGAGTGGCTCTCCTCTCTGCGAAACGAGTACAGCCATACTTTAAAGCTAAGCATAACGTTAGCACGCCGCACACAGTACACACGTCTATTATTTCAAATGAAGTCCTTTTTCATTCGGCCTTACAAACGCAGCCTTACTGTGTGTATATGTTCATCTGCTTCGACAGGTAATAAGCAGCAGAGTAGACTGAGGAACACCGCAGCTGCCACCCTCCACCTGGATGATCCCATTCTTTTTTTGGTGAAAGTGTGCAGAAAGATCGGGGGTGTTAGCTTTGCGGGGCTATCCCACCTTCTTCCTGGTTGTGACTGAGGCGATTTTTGGACGCTCCTGTACGCATATGGCGTAAGTGTTTCGTGACTGCTCATCGGATACACTTTCAATTGGACGAAAGGGGCCACGTGACTCCGCTCAGCCAATCACGATGGGTAGCGGTGAATGAAACGATGCATCAGGAAACGATAGTTACGCATCAACCGCAACCTTCGGCCACGTCATCCGACGAAGACAGCTTTTTTTTTCTTGCCGAAGACCGGACATTTACGTTTGAGGATACTTTATAACATGAGGAATCTCATTAAGCAATCGCAATAGGAACCCGCCTCTCTGTATAAAATTACGTAAACGGCACATTTAAAACCAGAAAGTCTTTAATAGTGCCTCAATGTGGAAATTTGCTCTTCAGTAGCGAATAAACAAAAACGAAAAAAGTGCACGCCAAAGTGAATGCAATATGTACATTCTCCAGGGTTGAGATTTGCCGCTGTACCAAGTTCAGCAAAATATGCCAAACTTGAGAGTGACAGAGAAAGACACGGGTGAGTCAAAGTGGTGGCCCGTGTGTATTGAGCTGAACTTTCACGAGGTGATGTTATTTTTTAATTCTTCCGCCAGCAAGCTAATACTGACTCACTATACATGTTCATAACATCTCTATAATTTAAACAAATCCTGTTTTTTTCAGGAATTGTGGCGTCACACGTGTGTATGATTTTGAAGTGCGCCTTTCAACCCTTTCATGTCTTTCAATTCCTTGATCTCCTTGATGTGCGTATCACCCTGACGCATAGCACACGCTTGCAAATTGTATAAAAGGAGCTGTCGCGGGACAGAGAGATTGGGCGATCCACGGTGCAGAATCATCTCAGACTCATCTCGGACACACAGACTCAAAGAGACTTGCAAAGCCCCGCACAGGCGCCCGGCTCACGCCGGGCGTCGGACGGACATCACGGCACGACTTGCTCGACTCCACGCCACGATCAAGCTCTGCGCGTCACCTGCCTGGGAGATCTGACAACGAACCTACTTACAAATAAAGAGAAACATCAAACTCTTTAGAATCACCAAGGAACCTTCTGGAGCTTTGTCTGATCATACACATCCTAGATCGATTAGCCAAATATATTTGCATTCATCACGTGTGTAAGATGTGTCCTAAATGGCATACTACATTTGAGATAAAGAAAATCATCACAGAATATCTGCTGAAGGTGTCTTCCCACATCACAAAGTCATCACAAACTTTCTGTGGAGAAAAAAAAGATAGACTGATAAGCCACTATACCTTAAAATCACTCATATGATCAAAAGTCTCTCACTTGATGATATCTGGAAGACGGGGATCTTTGTATAATCCATTGTGTAGATACCCCAAAGACCCTTCAAAGGACACAAACTTGACTCGATCTGCATTTTGAGCACTCACTGCTACATTATACAGCTGGTGGGAAAGTTCAAACACACGTATACAATTAACTAATGATACTGTAATGCCCCTCGGCGTGATCACAAGTACCAGACGTTACAATACTGTCACATTTAGTAAATAGCAAAATATTCATAGTAATACTTGCTGAGCAGAATGAATGAGAACAGCTGGATCATCTTCTGCATGCAGGAAAAGTATCGGACTTTTCATTTTTTTTACACTGCAGAATAATATAAAATCATGTTAGGTAGGTGAATATTAGTTTAGCCAAATTACAATGTCAATTAATCCACGTTGGACACTGCCTATAATTAAAACTTACTTTTCCTCACTGGGAAAGACAATTTTATTTTCAGCCCACGGCTCTGGAAAGAAATATCCCCAGCCAGGAAACTTCCAGTAATACTGTTACAAAAAAATGTAAATAAAAGCAAAATCAACATTGTTTTATTTAAAATATACTTATGAATTTACATAAATGTCATATTAGCAAAGCTTACCCATGAAAACACATGAGTTGATAGTTTCTCATTACGCATATTAAAGGTGCCTTCGAGAATCACACCGTCCAAAACAATACCTGCTGATGCAATCACTGTCAAATTGAATTTGGATTTCATAATTAGTATTTGCTCATGTGACTGAACTCACCTTGTTCTACAAGCTTGACTGCAATGTTTGTGGATACTCTGCAAAGACACACATTCCAAGATTTTCACACCTTTGTATTACTTCTCATTGACTTCCACAACATTTTGCTCGATTTCTGAAATCAAAAAATTATCACATTTCCATTCGACAACTTAAAGGACAACCGACGTCTCTGGACAAGTTGTGTCCATAATTTGTAAAATGGCTTCAAATGACTTCTACTGAGGGTATTTTACAAAGATTCCACCGCATATAGCTATATTTTACGTTTTAAGACTCGCGCTGAATATTCCGGAAGACTTGTTTTTGAGTTGGTGACGAGTCCGTACGTGACGTCACTGAAGGAACGCCCGTGTTCGAAAAAAAGGACACATTGTAGCAGTCCTTCCATCACGTCAATGCATTTCGCTGTGCTTGTTTGGTCTGAAAACGTCATGTTGCACCAAAAAGAGCCAGAAGAGGGCGACCAAGCTCCATATAAGGAATTTATCAGCCTGTGGAAACGGGCTGATTAATTCCTCACAGGAGCTCGGTCGCCATTTTCTGCCTCTTTTTGGGTGATACATTTCCCCCCAATGTTGCTTCAAAATGGCACGGAATAAATTCTTTAATCGATTGCAAACATGTATGCTTTCCTCTTCATAACTATTTAAATCATATTCATAACTGGATGTGCAAGAAAGCATATTCTCTGAATCTGAAGCCATTGTTTTGATTCACAAGCAATGCAAGACGTCATGGCGTGACGTCACAAACTGGGGGCGGGACTTTCTGAAAATCCCCAATTTGCAGCTCAATTTTTTGTAGATTTTGGACACTAAGTCATTTTCATTGGTGTTTTGCATTTGAATAAAAATATCATACTGCGTGTTTTGGGTATTTTAGATGCTATAAAACGTTTTTCTGATGTGCGTTAGGAAACAAAAAAGTGACGTCGGTTGTCCTTTAAAATTATTGAGGTGCGCAAAGAAGACAATAAAGAATAATAAAACAACTTAAACAATTGAAACATTGTGGTTGGTGCTTCTATAGTCTGAACCATACTATGGAGACATTTTGCTCCATATGTGTGGCACATCTGTGTTTTTTATTATTAGTTTTAAATAAAACCGTCTAAACATCTCTACAAATATTAATTGTACACATTTTCATTGACTTTATATAAATTCAACTAAATGATCGCTAAATCATTCCAATTAATAACTAACTAAAATAGTGACAGTGTTCAGATGTTCGGACAATGATTTTTATTGTTTTAACTGTAATTAGAGGCAGAAAATCCCCTCATATTTCAAAAATTAAAAATTCCATTGTTTCCTTATTATTTGTCATAGGACAATAATCTATATATCATTTGAAAGCTATTTAAATGCACCTTAATATGATGTTAGAAAATGTGATACATTATTATTGAAAATTTTGTCACATCCCTAGTCCATAATATCATAGCAGTGAGCCAAAAAATAGTATGTGTGTATTCTGCATGTGTAAACCGGACTATAAATATTTGCAAATACAACTGACCCCGTGCCGAGAGAATGTCCCCAGAAGACGACCAGGCTACTTCCACTGCGTTCTTTGACCCAGTTGTATACATGGAGGGCATCTGTCGTGAGTCCATCTTCAGTTGGCTCACCACTTGAGTCTCCAAAACCTGTCAGTGGTTCACTCAAGATAGTTAGATGGAGTTCTTCTGTATCACCGCTAGATGGTGATCAAGCAAAGCAAAAGTTTCAGCGAGTGTGGTGGCTGACAAAAATATTCAACTGCGTGCTATTTATTACTGCCAAAGCTTTAATTTCTTTATAGCTATCAATCATTCAGACTGAAAAATAAATATATATATATATATATATATATTATTCAATTTTACCGACCTCTGTAGTCAGGCACCAACACATGGTAACCAAGTGCACTCAATACCTGTTCACAAATAAATCTTACTTGCCATTGGACAAACTTTACTGGCTCATATCATTCAAAAATAATGAATACGTTTGTGTGTTTAATCACTCACTTTGGCAACTCCCACCCGATGAGTCGCTGCTCTGTAAAAAAATGGAAAGAAATACAATTGCTCATATTTTAGAGCAGAGTCGGGAACGTATGCCCCGCGAGCCATATATGGCTCTTTTTATGATTGCATCTGGCTCACCGATAAAACTAAATACATTTACCTACACATTCTCACTTTTTCACTGTTTATTTCCTGTTTGGGCGGCAGTTGGCAGAAACCGCATTTTTGATTGGATGATACCGACCTATGGCCGTTGATGTCGAAACAGGTAAACGCCCCTTTTAAATAAGCCTGACAAGTAAACAAAATGACGAGTATCGTCACTTCAGGTTGAATGGACGGAAGGATTCTCCTTTATGGAGAGAAAAAGTTCTGCCGCGATTCTAATTTGCAACGAAACAATACCATGAATGGAACAATTGAATATCAGTGGCACTTTGACAAGCCCCATGCTAACGTTAGCATCAATATACGTACATCTGTGAGAGACAGCAGAAAGCAAGCGTGCAAGCTAATGAGCAGTGTGCAGTAAAAGTTGACTTTCATTCTGATCGTTTGGCTGGATTTTGTTTACCAATCATGAAGAACAGAAAACTATTCATATTAATGGTGAGTATTATCACAAATGTATTTTAAATAATAAATTCTGACATTGAAATCACGTGTGTGTGTTAGCGTGTGCGCGTGCATTGTGTGTGTGTGTGTGTCTCTCTCACTGAAAAACATTTCTAAATATTTTACTTTTATTGCTCTCTTTGTCAAAAAGGTTCTCGACCCCTGTTTTAGAGGAAAGGAGCTAGTTGACGGAATATGTTCCTATATTTTCTATTCAGTATATAAATAGATTGAGTAGCATACCTGTTCCCTGTGTTCCCATGTAAATATATAAAAACTGCACTTCCGTCACTTAACGTGCTTTGGTACCATGCCAAGTCTTTACCTTGTGCCTTCTTCCAGTGACTCGCAGGCACTGTGTGCCTGGAACAAGTTAAAAAATGCAAAGCTAATGAGTCTCTCATTAAAATTTAATTTATGTTCCAAATTAGATACTAAACTTACCATACACCGAGAGAAATCCCTTTCTCTGATGTTAAGTACATGTTGATGGTGTGATTTAGTGAGAAATCAACAGGTTGGCTGAGGTCAACAAAAAATGGAACCTTGACTGCCAAAAGGAAACAAGGATATTTTTATAAACAAATAAAGGTTTAATGTTCGTATTGGGAATTCATTTACTTCTGTGCTTGTAAACAAGGTGTTGGAATAATTCCCGTGACATGATCTGGGTGAAAGGAGCCAACAGAAGAATGACAAACCGTATAAATGATCTTTTCATCCATCGGGATCTAAACAAAGATAGCAGAGAGAATTATTGAGTAACATAATTTCTCCAGATGGTGCTTTTGTCTTCAAGGTTGAATGCAAATATTTATATGACTTTCCCGCGAGCCCGCCATGAGAAGAATGTATGTGGAACTGTCGCGGCTTGGAATTGAAGCGGATTGACGTGGGACGGTAGATGTGAGACAATCTATTTTTGTCAACGGATGCTACAGCTTCATGTTAGTTTTCAAAACGTAGCTTGTAGCAGACGTGCACATTCCACCATGCATGACAACTCTGATCCACTGGTGATAAGGAGGCTTTCATCCGCTCCTTTTTCATCTAGAATTGCTTGATACTGTCTGTGTCTTTGCGTTGTCTCACATTATTTGTTTGTTTTTTACTTCAAGATGGCACTGTGTGAGTGGCTGCCTTTACAGCAGCTCCTGTATTTCGTTTTTGCTGCTATGAAATGTAAATTTCTCCACTGTGAGACAAATAAAGGCTCATTTAATCAAATTTTGACTTTCATTTTTGTATTCATTTACATGTCCGTATGAGGGTTCTCTCCACATATTCCACACGCATCCAAAAACGTGTAAATTAGGTCAATTTTAGGTGTCAGACTTTCGATTGGTAGACTCTCCAAGTGCATGTGTGAGTGATTATACTCAGAGGTGAAAAATCTCTCCTCTTTCATCTAGAACTGCTTCATGTAACAAAGAGGGTACAGAAAGTGCTTAAGAATGAATGACTCTCTGTGTCTTTGTGTTGTCATATTATTTAAGTTTTTTTTAGTTCTTTTGACTTCAAGACGGTGCCTTTCCAGCAGCTCATGTATTTTGTTTTTCTACTTTCATTCCTTTGCTGCTGTGAA
Source organism: Hippocampus bargibanti (assembly GCF_051943395.1). Taxonomy (NCBI): domain Eukaryota; kingdom Metazoa; phylum Chordata; class Actinopteri; order Syngnathiformes; family Syngnathidae; genus Hippocampus; species Hippocampus bargibanti. The sequence continues at coordinate 18,275,454 of NC_142746.1, forward strand.
ATGTAAATTTCTCCACTGCGAGACTAATAAAGGCAAATCCATCCATCCAAAATATCCACAACATCTGTCCTGTCCTGTCCTATATACTCCATACTGCACATTTATAATGTGTTGAAAACATCCATTCTGTTTTCAGTCATAACAACCCATAATGACGTTCATGAGTAAAATGACATGATGGGGATGTCAAGAGTCTTACTGGAAAAGGCTTGACCTTGCTATAAAGACTCTTCAGACTGTTTTCTGTTAATGGACAATACATTCCTCCCACTCCGTTAATAAGACCTAAGAGCCTGTTGAGTGGAATGACTGATTTCTTCACACCCCTCAAGAGAAACACACAGCAGGTTATTATTCCACCAAGATGCCTAAAATCGAATAATCTGCCCAGATTTCTGTATGAATGCTCTCAGTTTATGTATGGCTGGGTGGCTTGTAAATCCAGAATTATCATTATAGTAAAAGTGTTGTTTTGAATTCTATTGTAGTTACTGGCCATGTGGGTGCTTTATTCAATATGATGTTGTACACTTAACGGTTTTAATAAATGAAGTGTGTGATATCCAGACTGATTCCAAAAAACATTAAACTGTAACATGGTAACTTACTCGTTTTTGGGCTTCCTCTGAACTTCGACTTTTGTTTGAACGGAGGTCGACACTTCCTCTTTATGACTTCTTTGTCTCATTTTGAACAGCAGCGCTTGTAAAAGTTAGGTGTTTCGTGAACTCGCTTTTTCTGTTGTTTGGGAAGCTCATTTGTCCAAAGTTCAGTTCCAGGCCGGTGTGGGAGGAGCGGTGGCACCCTGAACCGGTTGCAAACTGATAAGAGCAGCAATTAGATGTATTATTTTTTTTGTTCGGAACTTTTGTAAACTACAAAGCATATCACCTTTAAGCTTTTTTTAATACTTAGAAGAATATTACTAAATTATTATGGATCCGACGTAAAAGCTTGGCTAAAACAAAACATGCGAATCAAAACTCTGAAGATGGAGGACACTGATTCGCTGTGGCGACCCCTGATGGGGAAAAGACGAAAGGAAAAGAATAAAAATATACATTTTATGTCCCGGTGCTATTTAACAAATCAACGTTTCTCATTATACTGAAAAGAAAAAGTATTTTTCAATTGCATATCGGCATTTTGTGCTATAGCAAATTATGTCGTGCACTTTAATAATTAAATAAAATTGAATCAACCCGCAGTAAAAAATAAAATAAAAATCATTTTATTTAAACAGTGTCCTCCTACGCAAGGGTTTTAACTCATTCACTGCCAGACATGTGCAAAAATGTGTCCACTCCAGTGCCAGAGATTTTGTCATTGTCACTCAAATTCTAGGACCCACAGAATATTTAGTTTTAGGACTACATAAACATTCAATGCAGCGTAAGAAACCTTAGACTCTCTTCTTTCATCAGAAAAAAAAAGAATTAATTCCTAAATTATATCGATCTGGAGTTATCTGAAACTGAAATGAGGGTGGCTGTCTAAAATACAATGCAATTTATACATATTTTTATTTATATAGCGCTTTAACAACAGCTGAAGCTGGAACAAAGTGCTAACATGGAATAAAAGGGAAATGCTTGCAAATGGTGACACTAACATGCTAACTAACCAGTTGGTCACCGTGGCTTTGCGAACAACAGTAGAAAAAACAAAACCAACGTGCACATTCATCACGTAAATATCTGCAATCATGACAGAAATGCCCCTGATGTTGAGGAAAAATCACCAGTGTTTGCTGAAGAAAGAGATATTGGTGGAGATAGGGGACCAGTGTCACAAATACGGGGCTCAGGAAGTATATGGGAGCCAGCGCTGAGGACACCAGCTGTGAGTGACCCTGTTGGCAACTGATGGCTCAAGTAGACACCAAATCTAACCTGGAAATACCAGAAATAACAAGCAACATGATGTGGAATCAAACATTATACTAAGAATTGTCTGGTTACACGAATAGGGTATACATGCAATCCTTACTTCTTGTTTATTTACAATATTTTTTTTTCAAATGGTTGAGAATCGATAAACAGGTTTCTTCAGCCGTCATCTGTACTCCTTTGAAGGTGTTGGATGATTCTCTCCTCATCCGAAGAGCTTCATCAACGAACTAAAGTTGTGCTGGTAACTCTGGCTCTATTTATACCCTTCATTAAATCGCCATGGTGGTTTGAGGTTTAATTTAGATCGTTCTTACGATAGACTTCTTAAGTCGTTACCACATATGTTTATTCATACTGATATTTATTCATACTGATGAGGTGATACCAGTGCTAATGGGGCAATCAGAGACATTCATAGAACATAATCAGACAGAACAAAATAAATCATCAGATTAGCTTCAGGGAGTAGTCCACTGCTCCCCCAACCTTAGAGCAGGGACCTATCAAAGCAGAGTTCTGACACCACCACCGCTATCCATTAGGGATATATAGAGTTACCAGCACAACTTTATTTCGCTGACGAAGCTCTTCCGATGAGGAGCGAAACGTTCGATACCTTCAAAGAAGTACAGATGACGGCTGAAGAAACCTGTTCATTGATTTCTCACCATTTGAAAAAAAAAGATTATAAATAAACAAAAAGAACTCACCTTTCCATTGCGGTATGCTGAAAGAGACATCAGAGGCTCCTTTGTTTTGGCTCCGGTGTTTTGATCAACTCCAACCATTTGGCACCGTACACACTGACCTCTGACCTTTATGATTCACCACCCAGCAAGCACATTTAGCATTTTAAAAATCTATATTTGCTATATTGGAAGATGTCATCTCATTTCCCAAAGCTCACCATGAATTGAATGTTGCCAATTATCAAGTGTGACCAATTATCTTCTTCAAATGGTTCAACCCCCGAGATGACGAAATTGGATCGGAACCGACTGATGACGTTCGTTGTATCAAGATCGGGATAGTCTTGCCTTTGAAGGGAAATAGTGGCAATTGCATGTTATTTTCTCACACTCCTGCGATGATGCGGCGTGATGTAAATTTAGAGACGTTGTCACATCCTGGTGTCTTTCACTGCACAAAATCCACATTGACTATTTTGAATAACATAGCAAGTGTTCAAACCTGCTGCTCATTACTTTTTGAATGAGCTCCACGCTTGCACGGTTGATCATGAGATACTGAGCTTCATTCACCAGGGAGAGTGTCGAAGAAGTGACGGCTAGAGAGGAAAAATACTTGATATTACCCATTTATTTCAGGCACTCATCTCTGCTGGAAATCTTCAATGAATGTGAACATTGAAGTTCTACTCTTCAAGGTGGAGGAGTTACTGCACACAAACTGCACATTTGGGATATTTGTTGTTACAGTAAAGTCTCGTTATATCGATATTCAAGAGGGTCCGAAAAAAATATCGATATAACCGGGACTATCGATATATCCGACCCTGTTTGCATGTAATTTTCTCCGTGCGTGCATGGAAATAGTATCGATATAACCGGGACTATCGATATATCCGATATCGATATAACGAGACTTTACTGTATTTAGTATTAGGGAGTAATATTGATCAGATTTTTTGTCATTGAACAAATATACAGTGAGACCTCAACTTACAAACACCTTATCTTACAAACGTTAAATTTATGAAAATTAAACCTGATAATAAGCACTATTTTCATAATACACACCCACCACGGCTGGCGGAGTGATCTTCGGCGGAAGCACACGACCGAACAGCATCAGAGGTTAAGTTACCAACAGTCCTTATGGAAGGTGACTCTCCTTCCATAAGCCATCAACGACCATCAAAAAGGTAAATAAAACTTTATTTTACAGCACAGTTTATTTCTTTAATTACAGTCCTCATGTAATGCGCCTCTCTTTCCAAACAGCAATTCCCTTTCACCTTCGACCTCCAACGCCATTCCATCAAGCCATCAATGACCATCACAAATGTAAATAAAGTGACTTTATGATACAATGCAGTGTATTTCTTTCATTACAATACAATAGCACATTTATTATACATAGAATAAGGTATGTTGTGTGTAGTTTTAGGGCTTATTTAGTTGAAAAGTATATTTTATGGAAACCCGGGAACGGATTATTCCCATTTCAATGGTTTCCTATGGGACATTTTTTTTTAGATACACACTTTTCGCCTTACACACTCTGTCTGGGAACCAATTAAGTTCGTAAGTTGACACAGACGTCTTCTTCTTATTATTATTATTATTACTAGATGATAATGATGCTCTACATCTTTTTAGCTGCAAATCAAAGAAGAGACCGCACTGCACCAGGAAGGTATTTACAGCCATTTACATTAAAAATTTAGACATTACATTGAAATGAGCTAAAACACATTTAAAATATTTTTTAGCATTTGAAATGTTGCAATATAAAAATTAGATTCAAATTGACACATTTACTGTACCTGGATCAGACTTCTTGTTCGTGTATCGAGTAAAATCTGGACTTTGTCTTATTAAGCGGCATGGCTGTCCAAGGAAATCTGAAAGCCACGATGCAACCTCATCACCACAGTCCATAGTTTCAACCCTGGGGAAAGCAGAAAGATTTTGTTTAGGAGACCAAAGGTTTGCACAGTTTGATATCAGAAAAATAAGTATGCAAATGTGTGCATTATCTAATATAAGAATCATAATCTCTCTAATCCATTCCAAAAATATGACTCGTTAAAATTCATTCATAATATCCCTTACTCACGATCCAATTTTCTCATTGAAAAAAAGGTAAGATAGCCAATCATTGTTTGCAAAAACTCTCACGTTAACCAGCGCCTTCAAGAAGGCATCGGTACCCATTTTGGGTTGCCAACTCGTAATTGAGTTGGTTAAAGCAACAGTTTCATTGACACATTTGATGCCCGCAGAACTGAATGGCTGAAATGTGATTGGTTAAATGCCAAAGGACAACCGACATCACTTTTTTGTTTCCTAACTGACATCAGAAAAATGTTTTTATAGCATCTAAAATACCCGAAACACACAGGCTGATATTTTTATTCAAATGCAAAACACCAATAAAAATGACTTAAAGTGTCTAAAATCTGCAAAAAAATTGAACTGCGAATTGGGCATTTTCAGAAAGTCTCGCCCCCATTTGGTGACGTCACGCCTAGATGTCTTGCCTTGCTCAAGAATCAAAACAATGGCTTCAGATTCGAAGAAGATGCTTTCTTGTTACACATCCACTTATGAATATGATTCAAATAGTTCTGAAGAGGAAAGTATAAATGTTTGCAATCGATTAAAGTAGGTCTTCTGGGTCATTTTGAGGGATCAAGACTGATGTGTAGTGTCACAGAAAATGCAGAAGATGGTGGCGGAGCTCCGTTGGAAATAGTTTTATTTTTCAGCTTGGAATTTTTGTCAACGAATATCAAAGAGTTGTCTCGGTTTAACATACAACGAATGCGTTATTTATGTGTTTTCCTTCTAATTTCGCCATCAACACGAAGTTTTCAGACCAAACAAAGTACGACAAAATGCATTGAGGTGATGCACGGTATGTCCTTTCTCAGTCAGGGGTGTTCCTTCAGTGACGTCACGTATGGACTCGTCACCAACTCAAAAAGAAGACTTCCTGAATATTCAGCGTGAGTCTTAAAACGTAAAATATAGCTATATGCGGTGGAATCTTTGTAAACTACGCTCAGTAGAAGTCATTTGAAGCCATTTTACAAACTATGGACACAACTTGTCCGGAGACGTCGGTTGTAAAAAATAATCAAAACAAACGTGAGTTGTTTCCTGTCCGCATCTCACCTGTCACCACAAACTTTACTCTGACAGACTGGAACGCTCGCGTGCATTTCAGTCTTGATTTCCAGCGGAACTGAAATGGTATTCCTCCCTGTAGGGCAGGAAGAAAGAAAAATTACAGCCTCACAGACTTTTTTTTTCGTCTTGTAGTGTGTCACAGTGTGAGAGCTGATAACCGACTGGCTGACTGACCTGATGCCTGCAAGAGCAGTTCGTTTGAGGACAAATGAACTTGGGGGCGAATGAGGCATAAACGTGACTCTCTTTTTTGACTTAAGCACACGCCGTTTCCGTTGACCACCATCCAGATTCTGTCATATAGTAAACCCTGAGGTCCTACTGGCCAAGTGTGGACCTAGAATAAATGACAACATGTACTGTATAAAGATTAAGAATATTAAAATGCAGATTGTGACTGAAGGATAGCATAAAGGGGGTTGCTCACACCTCAAATGCACCGCATGATTTGATGGGGTATATGTAGATGTTGGTCAATATATAAGGCCCATTACGGTTATTTGGATGCACATTTTCAAATCCCTTTTGTGAATCCTTCTTCTTTTCTTCAACTTTGTGTATCACCTCACTGATGTGGACTATTTTCTCTTCATTTGATACAATGTCTGCTTTAAGCCTTTCTAGTCTTACATGGTCAACTGTTACTGGTTTCTTCACAAAACACTCAACAATAAAATTCAGGAATTTTTGACAGTCGTCAAATGTTGACATGTAGCCAAATGACACGCGAACAGATCCGGTCGGCTGACCATCCACTAAGTCGATGGTGTCTCCGCAGACGTGGCCAGCCTCAAAAAAGAAAAAAAAAAGGACATTTTATTCAACAAGTAAACATTTTGGAATGCTCTATGTGCGCATTTGTTTTTGGTTTTTACCTGCACATTTCTCCTCATCTGCTGGTTCGTGATCCCAATAAAGCTTTGACAAGCTCCAGTATTGCAAAAGCAACCAGTGCGGACATGAATGTTGTACAAACTTGCCATTCTGTCAACCTGCATGTTATACAATTATTCAATGTTACCAATGCACAGTGGTGGGCCGTCAGAGCCAGCAAGGCCTTCTCTGCTGGCCTAACATAATCAGACATCATTATCATAATTATAATAAAAGTCAATTTCATTAATAATATATATATATATATATATATATATATATATATATATATATATATATATATATATATATATATATATATATATATATATATATATATATATATATAATTATTCTACATACTGTTTTCTTGATGTTATATTATATCCATTTGGTTATGCTCCTTTCAGTGTTGTAGTTTTAGGTCAGAGTTTTTAATCCAATCAGAATTCAGCTGGCTTGTGTCGCCAGGCTGTATGAAATCTGACCGACGCCTTCAGAATCAACAGTGAGGGCGTCTGTGCGCTGTACATGAACGGGCACATGTAGTTGATATATAGTTGCGATAGATCACTCTCTTCTTTCGTCAGAAAAAAAGAGTTAATTCCTAAATTATATGGGTCTGGAGTAATGTGAGGTGCAAATGGGGGCGGCTGTACAAAAGGCAAATGTGGCCCCATGTGGAAGGGAAAAAAAAAACATGGCCAGAGGTCTGGCCAGCGCTTTATCACCACCTTCTGCGAAAAAAAAGAAAGAAACCGAAGAAATTCGGGAATTGTAAAAAATGGAAAAAAGAGTTACATGTAATTTCTAAATTATATGAATCTGGATTTATATGAGCAATAATTTGTCCACTCGAGTGCCAGGGTTTTTGTCATTTTCACTCGAATTTCAAGACCAACAGAATATTGAGTTTTAGGACTACAATAACATTCGATACAGCGTTAGAAACTTTAATAATAATAACACATTTCATTTATAAATGCATTTCAAAACTCTCAAGGACACTTTACAGTCACAGTATATTTTTTCTGCGGGTGAGCAGCGGCAGCCACACGAGCCTGCGTTCACTCAACTTGGAAGTAACATAAAGTAAAAAAAAAAATACAAACAGGAAGTAAATCAACTCACTCACTCACTCACTCACTCACTCACTCACTCACTCACTCACTCACTCACTCACTCACTCACTCACTAAATAAATAAATAAATACATAAATAAACCTCACCAACACTTTCCAAATTTACTCTTTTCTTTCATCAGAAAAAAATGAGTTAAATCCTAAATTATATGAGTCTGGAGTTATATGAGCTTGAAATGAGGGTGTCTGTCCAAAAATACAATGCAATACATACATATCAAATAGATAGCAAATAGATAGCTGGCTATGTATCCAGCTAAATAGCTAGCTAGGTAGCCAGCCAGCTAGATAGCTAGCTAGATAGCCAGCTAGATAGCTCGATAGCTCAAGTATATAGCGCTTTAACAACAGCTGAGGCTGGAACAAAGAGCTAATATGAAAAAAAAATGGAAATACTGCCCCCTTGTGGAAAAGGAAAAAAAACATTGCCAGAAGTCATGGCAAGCGCTTTATCGGCACCCAAGCATGAAAAAAAACAAAACCAGAACAAATTCGGGAATGGCGCTCTACGTCATTTTTACTTCCCGAATAAATTTGTGTATGGCAGTGAATGAGTTAAATAACTGATGTGACACGAGCAATTCAAAATATCCACCTGAGAATATCCAATTATTTCTCCACACGAATCCATGAGGTTGAAATTTAGTATTGCGCCTTGGGTGCTCGGATTTTCAAACTGGCCTTGTGTGTACATCTGGGCCACTGGTCGCCCGTTGCCATGGCGAAGACTTGACAGAAGCATGTAAGTGTAACGCGCTAAGCCAAAGGTATGCTGTTGTATGTTTTGCATTCCGCCTAAAAGAAAGAAAAGAAACAGGGGAGAGGAAAGGGGGGTTATTTCCCTCTGCATGGCTGTTTTTTTCCACCGTTACTCACCGGTAATTCTATATAACGCTTCAAAACTGTGATTGAGGGCAATGATGTCCAAGAATGACACAGTGCCATCTTCAAATCTTAAAAAAAACACACAAAAAACATTAGATTCCAGTACAGTAAAGTCTCGTTATATCGATATCGGATATATCGATAGTCCCGGTTATATCGATACTATTTCTATGCACGCGCGGAGAAAATTACATGCAAACAGGGTCGGATATATCGATAGTCCCGGTTATATCGATATTTTTTCGGACTCCCTTGAATATCGATATAACGAGACTTTACTGTATTTGAATGTTGTTTTCAGAAACTATCCATGCTTAGCGATTTTCTTCACGGCTTTACCTGTCAGAAACATTTGCAGCCTGCACATAATAATCTTCGCTAGCAAGGTAAGCCGCTGCCGCGCCTCCCCCAAAATAAGTCTTTTTTAGTATGCCTGCAGCGTCGTTACGGACAAGAAGGCCCCCCAGACCTGTAGGGAAGCCAAATATCTTGTAGAAGGAAATAGGGACGAAATCAGCAGGACAGTCTTGTAGGTTAAGAGGAGAACAGCTGACAAGCGAAGCTGCATCCAGCAACACAAACCAATGGCCTTCATGGTCACATGCCGGATAAAGACGTCTTGCTTGGAAGCCTTCGACATGGCTTAGGGGATATTTTGTCCCTGAGTAGTTGCTCTGTGCCGGGTAGCAGAAAAGATGCGGCGTGTGACATACCCCGACTTCACCTAGAATCTTATCTTTTGCCTTATTTTCCACTTCCAGGGGAGATACGGGCAAGGTAACGACTCCCCGGTTCGATGTCAGTCCTCTTATGCCAACAACAGATGTGTGGTTGTCGGTAAGGTAGCAGAAATGACTGCCCGTTTCACTTTCTGTTTGCGACTTCCAGGGGAAGACCTCGGCCGCTAATTTAATAGCGGCTGTACAGCCAGAAGTGAAAATTACTGAATACTCCTCAGGGGTAGTGTTGAAATGTTGCAATATCCTGAAAAAAAAAAGATCTTTTTCACACACACACACACAAACACACAACTCATTTCATGCACTGTAGTTTCAAAAAGGGCACGTGGGACAATTTGGTGTTTAAAGGACAACCGGCGTCACTTTTTTGTTTTTTAACTGACATCAGAAAAACGTCTTTTAGCATCTAAAATACCCAAAACACGCAGTATGATATTTTTAGTCAAATGCAAAACACCAATAAAAATGACTTAAAGTGTCCAAAAATCTGCAAAAAATTGAGCTGCGAATTGGGCATTGTCAGAAAGTCCCGCACCCAGTTTGTGACGTCACGCCAGGACGTCTTGCATTGCTTGAGAATCAAAACAATGGCTTCAGATTCGGAGAATATGCTTTCTTGTTACACATCTAGTTATGAATATGATTCGAATAGTTCTGAAGAGGAAAGCATACATGTTTGCAATCGATTAAACCATTTATTCCGTGCCATTTTGAGGCAACATTGGGGGGAAATGTCTCACCAAAAAAGAGGCAGAAAATGGCGACCTCCTGTGGCCACCTCCATTTCCACAGGCTGATAAATTCCTCACATGGAGCTTGGAAGCCCTCTTCTGGCGGCTTTTGGGTGCAACATGAGGTCCCCAGACCAAACAAGTACAGCAAAATACATTGACGTACATCTTTTTTACGGTCAGGGGCGGTCCTTTAGTGACGTCACGTACGGACTCGTCACCAACTCAAAAACATTCCGTAATATTCAGCGCGAGTCTTAAAACGTAAAATATAGCTACATGCTGTGGAATCTTTGTAAAATGCGCTCAGTAGAAGTCATTTGAAGCCATTTTAGAAATTATGGACACAACTTGTCCGGAGATGTCGGTTGTCCTTTAAAGTTTAAAGGAAATTTTTTTTTGTTGTTTTTTTTGCCGTTTTAGCACACTTTAAGTCATTTTTATTGGTGCTTTGCATTTGACTAAAAATATCAACCTGCATGTTTTGGATATTTTACATGCTATAAAACGTTTTTCTGATGTCAGTTAGGAAACAAAAAAAATGGTGTCCTTGAAGGGCATGTTTGGAGCTCACCTGTATCTGACCCTGTCTATGGTTTCATGTGTCAATCTGCTGCTAGGGTTGCGGCTGTGAGGGTTTCCTATCGGAAAGAGGATTCCATACATCAATATTAACGTTTCACAAGCCGATAAATAAAAATAAACTTTGCTTTACATACCATAAACATTCTTTGAAATATCAAGGCTGTAGCTCCTGACCAGTGATTCGGGGTATAACGTATTTGCTGCATGATCCAAATACACAGTGCCTTTGATGAACAACAACAAAAAAATGTGAGTTTACTTTAAACCACTCGCAATAATTCAAAGAACGCCATTTTTACCTTTCATCCGTGCGAACTCCTTCTCAAGCATGTCGTTTAGGTTTCCTCCGTAGCCATAACTACTCCACACCTCCTTAAAAGTTTCAAAAGAGTTAAGTTTGTGGAAGTCCATCGAGCGTCTTGTGTCGGCGTTCGACGAAGATAAACCCTCACGGCTGCTCGAATGAGTGCAGTTATTGATTGATTTCCACGCTCAAAGTCCGCAGACCATGTGCTCAGTTTCGTCGTCCCATGGAGAGCACAAGACCGTGGTCCTGCTTTGTCGTAATCTTGTGGAAACTTGTAAAGGAATTGATTTTAACTCATTCACTGCCATTCCCGAATGTATTCATGAATTGAAAATATGAGTTGGACCGCCATTTCCAAATTTTTTTTTTTTTTTTTTTTTTCTAGCGCAGGGTGGCGATAAAGGGCTGGTCAGACCTCTGGCATTTTTTTTCTTTTCCACGAGGGGGCAGCATTTCCCTTTTTTTCCATGTTAGCGCTTTGTTCCCGCTTCAGCTGTGGTTAAAGCGCTATATAAACCATTATGTATGTATTGGCTCACATGAGCTATCTAGATATCTAGCTGGCTATCTAGCTGGCTACCTAGCTAGCTATCTAGCTGGCTACCTAGCTAGCTATCTATTTTCTATCTCCTTGATATGTATTAGCTAGCTAACTAGCTAGCTAGCAATCTATTAGTTATCTAATTAGCTAGCTAGCTAGCTAGCTAACTTCATCAATTTGAGTTATGCGCGGTTGAGTGAACGCTGGCGCATGTGCCACCCACAGAAAAACTGATCCTGTGACTGTAAAGTGACCATGAGAGTTTTGAAAGGCGCTTATAAAGGAAATGTATTATTATTATTATTATTATTATTATTATTATTATTATTATATTGTATTTTGGACAGCTGCCCTCATTTCAAATTCATATATATGAATACATAAATTGGCGTTTTCATGTTTATTATGAATGAAATGTATTATTGTTATTATTATTATTAGCTATCTATTAGCTAGCTAGCTAGCTTTCTATCTATTTGAGTTACTTCTGAGTTGAGTGAACGCTGGCGCCTGTGGCTGCCGCTGCTCACCCACTGAAGAACTTCTCCTGTAACTGTAAAGTGACCTTGAGAGTTTTGAAATGCGCATATAGATGAAATTATTATTATTATTATTATGACTTTTTTTTTACTGCACATCCGATCGACGATTATGAAGGGGCATCCGTATTTGAAATGAGCTCACAACAGATCAGACAGCGGATGTCGGCCGTTTCAAATGCTAACCTCACCCTAGAGATGATCTTTCATAAAGGGCAACTTGCACATGTGCTCACCCTGGGCAGAAATGCCTGTGATTACAACAAGAGTGCAACAAGTTTACAAGTACACTCCTCAAAGTCAATTTCTTCTCTCGTGACAGTGAACTATGGTATGCCTTGAATGCGAGATCGTAGGTATTCATTAATAATAAACAAGTGAAAAATATATGACAAAAGCTACAGTCTCTTTCTTTCACCTCAGATATTTTTACAGGGCTATTTACATTCCAGCAAAAGCTATAAATGTTAGACCAATGGACAACACCAGATGCACATGATAGACCTTCTCAATCATTGATCATTTATAAGAACAAGACTCGAATACTATAATATTTGCATTTATTCACTGCCTACTCTGAAATGTACATACAGTAAAGTCTCGTTATATCGATATTCAAGGGAGTCCGAAAAAATATCGATATAACCGGGACTATCGATATATCCGACCCTGTTTGCATGTAATTTTCTCCGTGTGTGCATAGAAATAGTATCGATATAACCGGGACTATCGATATATCTGATATCGGTATAACGAGACTTTACTGTATTAATTTTTGGATGAGTTCATACAGGGTGACCCCAAAAGATGTGTACTCATGAAAATTTTAATTGTGGCTTTGATTAACCATTAAATGCAGCGTAAGAAATCTTACACTTGCTTCTTTCATCAGAAAAAAAGAGTTAATTCCTAAATTGCATGGGTGTGGAGTTCTATAAACTTGAAATGAGAGCGGCTGTCCAAAATATAATGCAATATATTCTATTTGTAATTGCATTTCATTTATTATGGCATCTGTGCTTGTCTGTGACTGTGGGGTGTCCTTTGGAGCTTCGAAGTTTTACGTATAAAACGTAAAATATAGCTATATGCGGTGGAATCTTTGTAAAATACGCTCAGTAGAAGTCATTTGAAGCCATTTTACAAATTATGGACACAACTTGTCCGGGGAGGTCGGTTGTCCTTTAAAGGGCGGGATTAAGCATGAGCAACTTGAAATTGAAATGTCTCAAATAGAAATGATATAAATCTTTGTAGAATTGAAAAATGAACTTTTGTTGACATTTTTTCATTTATGGTCCTTCTGTTTTACTTCTTCCCTTCACATAAAATAGTATCCATATACGCCTTTTCTTTTAATGACTAAATTAAACCGTTTTATTCACAGAAGAACTACTGGGGATATATATTGAACTGTTGAGCAGTCCTCAGATGAATAAAAGACTGCAATGAGGCTCACAGCAGCCATCATTGTTTCCGTGCAACACAGTGAATAATGATTAGATATGCCACTTATGCTTCACTGATTCACTTCCCTCACAATTTTGAAGCTCAGCTGAATATTTTTTTTTTCTCTGCAGAAGGGCTGTATTGTATTGCGTATGGCCTAATTTCTAGGGCAAAGGGGCTTGGGGTGGGGGAAGGATGGCAGAGAGAAGGGGGGTAGGGGGAAGTACCCCACGAGGACATTGTGCTTAACGTCACTAAATACGTTTCACACCACATTGTCCTTTTCACTGCTCAATTAGTTGAGCTCTAAGTATAACGAATCGATTACATTTTTTTTCCAACCATAAATTCACTCACAATCGATATTGGTTAACTTAATCTGTCTATGTGTGTTTTTTTTTCTAGTATTTTTATGTTTAACAAAAGGGCCTTTTTTTTATGGTGGTCCTTCTCGTAGTGACTGCTATCTGTGTCTTGGAGAGTAGCCAGAAGAAGAGACTCTTTGCCCTGCCCTTAAGGCCTTTTCAGCCTGTGGATCGACGTGTGGAGGAACGCCTCTTTAGTGGTAGAGACGGAAGAGAATTAGGCAAGAGATGTGGGTTCACTTGCCCTGTGTAGGGGCTTATCTTGGGCTAAGCTGAAGGGACTAATAGCAAAGCCAACCTCCGCTACAGCCAGTCGAAGGGCACAGGGAGCCATCTGTCCATTCTGTGGTTATCTGACAACAAAGGACGTAAACACGGACAACAAACTAAAGGGGATACTCCATTAGGAGCTGTCCAACTTCAAGGAGAGGAAGTGAATGGTTGGTATATAAAGGTCAGTACATTTTTGTCATTTTTTGTGTGTTGCATTAGGCCTCCATCCAGAGATATAATTACACGATGTTGGATGTTCGCCGTTGACTTTGGAGAACATGCAGTGTTGCAGACAACTAAAATGTTGGCAATGTAACAATGAGCATCTTTGTATCGATGTTTAACTCCTGACTTCAATTAGTGAATTGAAATGGATTAAGATGGCTGTTTTTCTTCAGTTAGGACGGTTAAATTTACTGTATTTAAGAAAATGTATGTAAGAAAATATTTTTTTCAAAAGCTGACCATGCGCCTCATAATCCGGTGCGCCCGATGTATGGAAAACGGTTTAAAATATGTCATTCATTGAAGGTGCCCCTTATAATGCGGTGCGCCTTATGTATGGATTTTTTTTTAATATGTCATTTGTTGAAGGTGCGCTTTATATTCCAGAAAATACAATATTTTAAAAACATTTTACCAATATCTTACACATTGATGCAAGATATTATACAGCAGTTGTCTCCTTTCTTATCATTTCCAGACCATCAACTTGTGCTAACCATTGTATCTTGTTCCTCCAAAAAACACTTGAGCATACAAATGAAGCATTCTTTTATGCCATGAAAAATAAAATTACCTCTTCATTACCATTTTAAAAAGCCATCATTCAATCTAAGTAATTTTTTTCCACTCACCTGCCTGAATAACTCATCACCTGTTTTAATTTTGTTTATCATATTGCATACACCAAAGATGCTATTGTGCGCCAATGTTTTGTTCGGAAGTCTTGAGTGGTCGCTGACATATTAGAGGTGACAGAAATGGGTCAAAAGGGTCTTAGCATTAACTAAACAAATCCTGGCCTATAGGATTAGGAAGAGATGTTGCTGTTTATTTGATGTTAGCGCAGTAATTTTGGAATAAAAGAGATATTGTTGGGAGCAAAACAACCTCAAAGGTATGAAGTGGATTTGATCTTTTCGACAGCGTCAATACAGGAACATGGATGGACAATTTTAGAGAACTGGGAAAAACCAACATGTTATTATTAAATCATCATCAACTCTTTTATTTTTGGTAATTGCATTAAGATTAAGGTACAATAGCCTCTTTCTCTCTCTTTTTCAAGGTTTGGAATGGAAGCAAGGAGTTTTTCATTCATTGCTTTATGTAAGTATCCCAATGGGGAACTGCGGGCGCGTCAATGTTTATGTATTATAAATGGAATTGTGTACACAAAATGCGACGATCGGACCAGATGAATCTGGATTAACAAATATTTACCAATAGCATGTAGCTACAATCTCTTCCCCCTTTTTTTTTTTTTACCTCCGTGAGGTCTCAGGGAATCTGTTTACTCTACGTCTGTTTGGGCTAGTGGGGTTGAGATGAGGCTTACTGGAATGAAGCTCGAAAAGTGTCACTAAATACAATACAATACAATACAATACAATACAATACAATGCAATACAATACACCAAAACACACCAAAACAATACAATACAATACAATACACCAAAACGCACCGAAGCAATACAATACAATACAATGCAATACAATGCAATACAATACACCAAAACACACCGAAACAATACAATACAATACAATACACCAAAACGCACCGAAGCAATACAATACAATACAATACAATACAATACAATACACCAAAACACACCAAAACAATACAATACAATACAATACAATACAGCAAAACCCACCGAAGCAATACAATACAATACAATACAATATAATGCAATACAATACACCAAAACACACCAAAACGCACCGAAACAATACAATACAATACAATACAATACAATACAAGACAATACAAGACAATACAATAAAACACAACACATTACAATACAATACAATACATATTGATTTATATAGGGCTTTAACAACAGATGAAATACAATGAGAAGGAAATTTTTCTTCATTGATGTCGCGCATAGTGCTACAGAAGAGGACATATTTTTCACAAAAAAAGTGCTGTTGTCTGCTATAGATCAAATATTGCATTCAGCACAGGAGAGGTCTGTACACACCAAGAACACGTCAGAGTACTCCTATGAATAAATAAATACAACTTTCTTACAACTAAAAGTAATCAAATTTGTTTAAAAAAAACAAGAAAAGTGAGCAAAAACCCTTCTGTCTCATTGTGTGTGATTTGCGAGAAGCCCCAATTCTGACACTGAATGCCTTCTAACAATCTGCATAGACAACAAAGATTCGATTCACAGTGTCTTCCAAACTGAAATTGTGTGTCAGTACATTGGAGACCACCACACACATACGACTTGATTGTCGGCTCTCCACAGTGGCATCCTTTGTATCTTATCATATCCAAGGGAGTCACACATTTCGCGTTAAGCCGGAACCAAAGACTTGGTCCCATGTGAAGATTGCACCTCGTGATTGGCTTATCTTACCCGTACTCACAACGACAGAATCAGGAGGAAAAACATCACCAGTCCATACTAAGTCCCTTGATGAGGTTCTAAGCATTTTTTTACAGATATAACACGGTTTTACTTCTCGTGGAGATTGATAGATTGATGATACAGCCAAGGATTTTGTTATGAGATCCATAGCGTTTATATAGTTATCAGTTGGAGGGCATTTTCTGAAAATGGCCAATTGGAAGTGATACATTTCCACCGGCAGCAGTAACTGCGCTCTGAGGCCAGTTTAGCAGAGAAAGCGATGTCCGCATCATCTCTCTATCTAGTCTATTATGTATTGGAATCACTTGCCTAAACTCTTTTGGTTTATTTGCAGAGTATTTGCATAGACAGTGCGAAAACACAGGGCATGTCTGAGAGGGAAGACATGGCCTCAGATGGAAGCCTAAATGTTACGCTGACATTGAGGCTATTGATGCATGGAAAGGTAAATGACTAATGTGGAAAAGTAGTACAGACGCTCCCCAATTTACAAACAAGATATGTTCCGAAGGGTCGTTCGTACGGTGAATTTGTTCGTAAGTTGCTTCAGTGCAATATTTTGGATGGAATGTATGTTCAAGGCTTATATAAGTATGTTTAACATTTATATAAGTATGTTTAAGACTTGTATCAGTAACCTGTACTAGTTTGTACTGAAAAATAAACTTAAAAAAAAAATACACTCTATAAAGGTATCTACATGTACAACATGAGCGAATACTACAAATGTTACTACAAAAATGTTCATATGTACCGTTGTTCGTAACTCGAATGTTCGTAAGTAGGGGAGTGTCTCTATTGTTGTAATCTCTTTTTTTGTTGTAGCTTGTTGTGGCTGTTATTGAAACTTTCTTGTCATTACAGGAAGTTGGCAGTATAATTGGAAAGGTAATTTTATTTTTAACTCATTCACTGCCAGACGTGCAAAAATGTGTCCACTCCAGTGCCACGGTTTTGTCATTTTCACTCAAATTGCAGGATCCACAAAATATTGAGTACTACATAAATATTCAATGCAGCGTAAGAAACCTTAGAGTCTTCTTTCATCGGAAAAATGAGTTAATTCCTAAATTGTATGGGTCTGGAGTCATATGAGCTTGAAATGAGGGTGGCTGTCCAAAATACAATGCAATACATCCATATTGGTTTATATCGTGCTTTAACAACAGCTGAAGCTGGAACAAAGCGCTAACATGCACAAAGAGGGGAATTCTGCCCCCTTGTGGAAGGGAAAAAACATGGCCAGAGGTCCGGCCAACGCTTTAGCAACACCCCCGCAAAAAAAAAAAAATTCCAGGACTGGTGCTCTACATCATGTTTTCAATTCCCAATATATTCAGGAATGGCAGTGAATGAGAATTTCAAAATGGAACATCCTTTATTGCTTTACGGCCATTTTTAAAGCTGTTTATCCCCTTTATCTGATTCCAGAAAGGGGAAACTGTGAAGAAAATGAGAGAGGAGGTAAGAAGTAACCAGTGTGTACCTGAACTTGGCATCTGCTTGCAGATGTGTGCATGGCACAGTATAGGAATTAGATAGTTCTGTTTTTTTTTTTTTTCAGAGTGGCGCTCGCATCAACATATCAGAGGGATCATCTCCTGAGAGAATCGTGACCATCACAGGACCCACAGAGGGAATCTTCAGAGCTTTCTCAATGATTGCGCACAAATTCGAGGAGGTCAGTATTGCCGGACCTCCTTGTATTCCCCATTTAAAGCCTGTGCTGATATTGAACTTATGGATCTTCTCCTCAGGATATAACGGCGGCGATGACAAACAGCAATGTAACCAGCAATCCTCCCGTGACACTTCGCTTGGTTTTCCCAGGGAGCCAGTGTGGGTCACTGATTGGAAAAGGAGGATCTAAGATCAAAGAGATCCGAGAGGTAGGTGTCATCGTCATTGTCGTTTCTTCAGCCGTCATTTGTACTTCTTTGAAGGTGTCGGACATTTTGCTTCTTATCCAAGATGCTTTGTCAGCGAACTAAAGTATTGCTGGTAGTTACGGCCCTATATATATATCCCTACTGTCCAGACGTGGCGGTGCCGGACTCTGCTATGATTGGTCCCTGCTCTCAAGTTGGGGGGAGCAGAGGACTACTCCCTGCGGCTCCACTGATTACTCCTATTGTCCTGACTGATTACTTCTATTGTCCTGCCTGAGTATGAGGTCTACGACTGTCCCGATTGCCCCATTTTCTGTAGTATCACCTCATCAGCATAACTAAGCCTATGTTGCCCAAGAAACCTGTTGTACGAACGATCCAAATCGAACCTCATCCCACCATTGTGGTTTAGTGAAGGATTTTGCTGTTTTATGAAAATAGCTTATTTTACTCCTCTTTCAAACCATCTATGTTCGTTCGCTAAGATTTTAACCTCATTGTCGTCAAATTAGTGGTTGCTAGCTTTTAGGTGGATATGCACTGCCGATTGAGGCCCACTAGTATTATTCCTGTGATGTTGGTCTTTTTTTGAGAATTTGTTTAGTTTCCCCAATGTATTGCTCTTTACAATTTTCATTCTTACGTGTTGAATAAACTACATTACTTTGTTTTTCATTTGGCATTGTTTATCGGTTTGAAATAAGTAGGAATTTTATGTAGTAGTTTTTCAGAAACTCCTGCAATGTAAGGTACTGCTATTCCTCTCCTTTTAGTATCTTCAGAATTGAATGACATTTGTTAAAAGACCAATGAGGGTAACCACAGTTTGCGTTCGTGTTTCTGCAATTTTCTCTCTGGAAGTGGTTTGTCTGCATATGAATGGAAAGAGGCCACGTTCACCCCAATGTTCTGGAATCAAGGGTTCCCAATATCAAAAATTTGTCAATCAAGCCTCCATGATTTTGCCGGAACTGCATATGAGAATCTGAATTTAGACTAAGCATGTGTAGAGGCTGACACCCCATTCTAAATGGAGATTATTTATGTGCCCCTCTTTAAATATTGGTGCACACGTTTCTATTTGGCTTGCAGCTGCTCTTCGCGTGTCCGAATCTTATCAGGATAAAGCTGCAGGTGTCTGAGACTGCATTTCAATTTTGGGTGATGGAGTGCTCTTTCTGGCAATAAATAAGCCATTTTGCTCTGTTGTGTGGCGATGTCAAGACCACAGGGGCTCAGGTTCAGGTGGCGGGAGACATGCTGCCGGATTCGACCGAGAGGGCTGTCACAATCTCTGGCACTCCACAGGCCATCACTCAATGCGTGCGACACATCTGCTCCATCATGCTGGAGGTATGGATGGTCAAACTGCTCTTCGTGACCTTACTTTTGTAGCAACTGCGCTACATTTGTTCAGTGTTGTCAAAAGAGTTTTGTGTTGAGTTCAGAGTTGAACCTCACTGTCATATGCGACGACATGCATTGTACCCAGTGGCGGACCGTGGATTTCATCGCTAGGCCTTCAGTAGTGCTATGTCAGAATCAATCCAGACTGAAAAAAAAACATGGTGTGATTTACTGAGTGTCCATTAGAGGGTACTATTAGCCAAGAAATAACTGACCGACCTTTCGTAATGGTGTCCATTTTTTCTTGAAAAGTCCGTCTTGAAAATGGCTTTAACAGTAAATCTCCAAACATTGGGGGTTGACAAAACTGCTATTAAATCAACACAATATATTATCTTATGCAGCTTGCTACCGATACATTGTGCTACCTTTGGCCAGTATGCGCTTATCACTAGCGGCTTGTGATCAGAGCAGTTTTTGCAAACTATGATTGGCTATTTACTAGTCAATCATAGTTCACAAACTATGATTGACAAGTCAGTAAATAATCATCGTTTGCGAAACTACTACTACTACTACTTTTGGGTTGCAACACGAAATCTGATTAGTTAGAGCAGCAGTTTGACACATTTGGGCCTGTAGAACTGATTGTGAAGGCGTCCAGGTAGATTTCTGACCCTGGTAACAACTGATGGCTGAAAATGTGATTGGTTAAATGCTTAAATACGAAAACACACATCTGGAAGGAGCGCAACAGGGGAAAAGTAATGAAAGGAAGTTGAAAGACAATATGGAATTCTGTAATAAGAATTGATGGACAAAATATAATTAACATCAGTCCGTGATTCCGATATTTTTAGGCCAGCAGAGAAGGCTTTGCAAGCTTTGACGGTCCGCCACTAATTATACCACACATTACAATATATTTCAAATATGTATGCACTTTTCACTAGTGGTTATGTTGCGATCGTTTTATTATACGATGTATGCAATTTCATTTTCCTCTGTGAGCCAATTGCAGTTTTTCTTTTAAAAAAGGAAGCTTTCAACCGTCACGCCATTTATTTCTAAAGTGATCATTTGAGTCAGAGCACAGAATTAATTTGCTACTTAACAAGCTTTAAATCAACTCACCTTTGGCGTTCACAAAGCTGCTACCAATTAGATGGTTTTGAAGAATATCATGAAACATTATCTCCGTTTTACCTATGACACAGCATCATTTGTATTTTCGGACTGAAGAAATCAGGATCATTAATTTATCGCTCTTACCAACCCCTTGGCAAGGGCACGATTATTCTCATGCTGGAAAAATGAAAAGTCTTAGAAATGAAGGGTTTATTTAATCTGTGGCATGCAAGGTCTATGTACCCTTCTCAATCGATTAGATGGCTATTAAAAGATTCAGCGAGGGATATAAATGATGTAAAATGCATTACTTTTAGTAAAAGTTCTGTAACTTAAGTGTTATTTTTTTTTCTGGATCTCTTAACTTTGTCTTTAGTCTCCTCCAAAAGGAGCGACTATTCCCTACCGTCCGAAGGGCATACCTGCTGGAGCCCATGCGGTATTAGCACAACAGCAAGTAAGTTTCCATTGATACTTTTACAATGTTGCAATTAAGAAAAGTCAGTTTCCTCAACCTTAGTTGCTTAAAGGACAACCGACAACATTTGTTTGTTTCCTAACTGATACCAGAAAAACGTTTTATAGCATCTAAAATACCCAAATATATATATATATATATATATATATATAGTCTGTGATTCAGATGTTTTAGATGGCCTTGCAGGCTCTGACGGCCCGCCACTGGTATCTATATATAAATATTTGCTCTCGCAACCTCAACTCAGCAGCACAACAGATTTAGAGAAACGAACAGTCGGCCGTGATGTGCATGCAGGATACATAATAATAAGTCTGACGTGCATGAAATGTTACAATGAGAAGACAATGAGCTCGAGTTGCATTTTCAATGCATGAAAATGGTAGACGTGGATCATGTACATCAGGGGCGTCAAAGTCATTTTTTGCCGCGGGCCACATTGTAGTTATGGTTTCCTCTCGAGGGCCGTTATGAATTTGGGGAACCCATTAGAATGTTTAAATCCCTTCAAATATTACATATAGAGCACACAGCAAATTAATGAATAACTCGTTTTCAAATCTGAAGTCAAGAATAATGACTTTTATTGTGGTTGACATCCAAAAATATGAAATTTTGGCTCAGATTTTAGCAATCATCATGGAATTTAACAAGTTTGATTTGCTTTCGCGGGCCGAAAAAAATGATGTGGCGGGCCGGATTTGGCCCGCGGGCCTTGACTTTGACACATGTGATGTACATTGTGTAAAAAGTAAAAACGGTGAAACAATGAATGCCGGTGTAAATGATGCCCATTTCCATAATCATTTACATTAAATAATATTGTGAGTAGAACAGATTTTTTTTTCCTATTAACTGGCATGCCACTGTCCTAGATTTGTCCCAGGCTGCTCTAATTTATCAGACATCCCTTATTGATTTCCGGGCATTGTAAAAAAAATGGGGTAAAACCATTGATGCGATATATTGATACAATTCCATCAAAGCCATTATAATCATGGCTCATGGAAAAAGTTGGGGGATCGATTTTCAATCACGCACCCAATGCCTGACTTTATTTTTGACACATAACATGTTATCATATTGATAATAATAATACATGTCATTTATAAGCACCTTTCAAAACTCTCAAGGTCACTTTACAGTCATAGGATAAGTTTTTCTGTGGGTGAGCAGTGGCACACATGCGCCAGCGTTCACTCAACCCGGAAGTAACTCAAATAGATAGAAAGCTAGCTAGCTAATAGAGAGCTAATAGATAACTAATAGATAGCCAACAGATAGCCAGCTAGATAGCTTGCTCGATAGCTATCTAGCTGGCTAGCTATCTATCTAGCTGGCTGTCTGTCTATTAGATAGCTAGATAGCAAATAGCTAGCTAGCTAGCTAGCTAGATAGATAGATAGATAGATAGATAGATAGATAGATAGATAGATAGATAGATAGATAGATAGATAGATAGATAGATAGATAGATAGATAGATAGATAGATAGATAGATAGATAAAAAGAAGTGAAGAATTACTTTTGGTATAATTATATGTAGCGCTACCTATCAAAAATTATTTTTGGGCGTTATTGTGCAATCATATATTACAAAAAAATCTATTTACTGCCAACGTTTACTGGCCATAAAGCAATTTGACCTAAATTTGTGCTCTCATACCATCCAG
Source organism: Hippocampus bargibanti (assembly GCF_051943395.1). Classification (NCBI taxonomy): domain Eukaryota; kingdom Metazoa; phylum Chordata; class Actinopteri; order Syngnathiformes; family Syngnathidae; genus Hippocampus; species Hippocampus bargibanti. Next base: position 18,298,780 of record NC_142746.1, read on the forward strand.
GCATTTGCACTTCCAGGGCAATACGCTTTTGCCCATCAAGATGTAAGTGTGTTTCTTTAAATGACTGACTCCACCCTTTTCTGTCCAACTCTGCCCACTCCCACCACTCCACCCCCATCCCTTTTCTCAAGCACCAATGAAACTCTGATTTGTCAACATTACTAACACTAACAAATTAGCAGCATGCTCTGAAATCAAAGTTTTAAAGTTCGTCCATTCATGATCACGTTGTAGTTTTTGTAGCCAAAGATGTGACTGTATTTGCAGACTACTCCCATGAGAAGCCAGCATGCTTTCTGAAGGAAATGAATCTTCTCACTGACACCATCTGTGATGTTTGTGATCTTCAGATTGTCTCTCTTTATTGTAGCTGTCGACTCCTCTAAAATAATCCACTTTGATTGGTTAGCTCTAACTTCCTTCCTACCCTGCAGTTGACCAAGCTTCACCAGTTGGCTATGCAGCATATCCCCCTCCCTTCCCTTGGGCAGAGCAACCCTACCTTCCCTGGTACGTACCCACGGCTCCCCGGGGAAGACCATCAATCCCTCTGTCGTCGCTCCTCTTCCAATCACAACATCAAATAGCTCTGTCACAAAAGAGATCATCAGGGTGGCCTTCATTCTCTCAGGTTAATTGTTAGTGGCCATCCATCGTCAAGCGCATGTGGAGATCAAAACAAAACGTGACGTGGGTTAGTGTGTGGATAGCATGTACAATGTATCGACACAAGAATTGGGAAAAAAATAACCTGGAGGGAAAAATACAGACACTTTATATGAACCTTTGAGGTCAGAGGTCATTAACTTCTTCACTGCCAGACAATGTGCAAAAATGTGTCCACTCCAGTGCCAGGGTTTTTGTCATTTTCACACAAATTCCAGGACCCACAGAATATTGAGTTTTAGGACTATAGAAACATTCAATGCAGCGTAAGAAAACTTAGACTATCTTCTTTCATCAGAAAAAAAAGAGTTAATTTCTAAGTTAGATGGGTCTGGAGTAGAGGTAAAGATATTTTTTTGTGTTTATAAAAATGTATACTAAAACGATGTGTGGATACTAAACTAAAGAAAACTTGTTATAAAAAGAACATTATTCTGTGTTTATTATTCTAATTTATTTATACAATGATACTTTGGCTCACGAATTTAATTGGTTCCCAGACAGAGTGTGTAAAGTGAAAAGTGTGTATCCCAAAAAATAATTTACCATGGGAAACCATTAAAATGAGAATAATCCGTTCCCAGGTCCCCATAAAACAATTTTCTACTTTCTAATTTTCTAAGCCTTAAAACTACACAAAATATACCTTATTTTATGTATAATAAATGTGCTATGGTATTATAATTAAAGAAATAAAATGTACTATACAATAAAATCATTTTATTTACCTTTGTGATGGTCGTTGATGGCTTGATGGAATGGAGTGGCCGGTTTCATCAGCATTAAACGCTTGATGAGGAATGTAACCTTCATTCTTGTTTCACCATCTTGAGGAATGATCCCTTGTAGGTGCTTTCTCTGTGATAATTTTACCTAGTTCCTCATCAATTGTGTTCTGTTTAGCTGGGTTGATAGCTTTTTGCATCAAGTGTACAGATGGCTTGTGCGGATTGTTTGTGGGGCCAGATTGATGGGATATTTTAACCTTGCAGTCTACACTCTGTCTTTGAACTATCAAAGTTGAAACCCTCTCACTGTCGTCTGCCTAGAAATGTATGTTTTATGGGGACCTGGGAAAGGATTATTCTCATTTTAATGGTTTCCTATGGGAAATTAATTTTTGGGATACACATTTTTCGCCTTACACACTCTGTCTGGGAACCAATTAATTTCGTAGCCATGGTATCACTGTATAGTTAAAACAAAGGATCAAAGAAAGTGAAAATGACAGTCATACTGTAAATCTTACATACTTTGTAAATATTGAACGATTTATCACTATTTCCCTATTCTCGGACTGAACCCCATTTCGCCGTCTGAAACAAATCCCAAACTCTTGACCCCCCCTTTCCCATCCAGCAATATCTCCTCTCAAAATCTAACAATCTTGGCACGGGCTTCTCCTTGACATCATCAACCACATTTTCATGCATTTCTCCACAACTAACCGAGTCTGTACCACATACTTTAGAAAGTACAGCTGTACACGCTGTGCATGACATTAAAAGCATGAGGACTACAGTCGTTTGAAATATGTGGCTGAAATCAAAGTTAAATATGTGCGGGTATAAAATGGAAGGTACACATGTGGCGAGCGAATTTCTTTTTTGTTAGTCCCATGTTATCAAAAGTAATAACGAGTGAAAAGTAGGTCAACTTGTTATGTCATAAAAATGGAAACCATTAGTGCAGTTGTTAGCTTTCAGTGTCCTACTTTACAGGATTGGATGCGTCTGCCCCCACAAGTTCACAGGAGCTGGCCATACCCAATGATGTAAGTTTTTCATTGTTTTGGTTTGTGGCAGGATTTCAATAACACACCAATAATATGGATTCTGCGTACTTAACTGTCTGGTGGTTTGATTTGATAAGGGGTGTTTGGACAGTAGTAATTTGAACTGCATCCACTTTTTATTTCATTCATTTAAGATTTCAATACCTTATTGTCCAATGTTAGTATTGATTCCTTATCATAACCATTGTTAAGATTTCACTGCGGCGATTGTTTATGTATGTATATATGTATGAACTATATATTGATTGAACTACCTATGTATATTTATATTTATTTATTTATTTATTCATTTATTTTTTTAATTAACTATTTAATGATTCAACGATGTATATATTCATTTATTTATTTATTTATATATTCACTTAGTGATTTAAGTGTTTATTTGTTTAACTATTTATTTATTTAACTATTTATTTATTATTTTATTAGTATTTATGTATGTATATATGTGTTTATGTATGTATTGTATGTGTGTATGTATATTACATAATTTATTTATTTAACTATTTATTTATTGAACGATTTATCTATTGATGTATTTATCTATTGATGTATTTATCTATTTATTTATTTAACTATGAATTTATTTATTTATTTATTTATTTGTTTGTTTGTTTATTTATTTGTTCATTTTTTGTTTAACTATTTATTTGTTTAACTATGTATTTAACTATGTATTTATATAACTATTTATTTATGTATTTATGTATGTATGTATGTACTGTATGTGTGTATAAATGTATGTATACATTTATGTATTTATTTATGTGTTACATATTTATGTGTGTATTTATTTATGTAACTATTTGTTTATTTATTTTTATTTATTTATTTATTTATTTATTTATTTATTTATTTATTTATGTATTTATTTATGTATGTATTTATTTATTTATTTTTATTCATAGTTGTTCCCCTGTGATATTATTTCTGCAAAGTGGAGAAACGTGAGCTCATTTGCCATTGACATTATTTCACTCTCCTGCACTTGTAGTTTATTGGCTGCATAATTGGAAGACAAGGCAGCAAGATCAATGAAATTCGCCAGGTCTCTGGAGCTCACATCAAAATTGCCAGTGCCACTGATGGCTCAGCTATACGCCAAGTCACGATCACAGGCTCACCGGCAAGCATTAGCGTGGCCCAGTACCTCATCAGCGCCAGGTAAGACCATGCATAGCCTCCATTTATATATGCACGCTGACATAACAGCGTTTCTGTGAAGGCGGAATAATTGTGGTTAAGGAGCCTTTTTTTTCCAGCAAACTGTTCCAGTCTCTTGACTACATTAAAAAAAAAAATCCTGATTGTCTCTGCTTTTTTAACACATTGCTACTCTGACTCATGTTTTTCCCTCTGTCCCCCCCACCCCCTTCTCATTTCTGTTGTCTTACCCACTTTTCATCTCTTTCACCTTCCATTGTCTTCTCCTAACCTCACACCATCTCAACATCCCCTCCAACATCACGCCGGGCAGTTTAGAGATGGCTAAATACACCATGCAGGCCGCCGCCGCCGTTGTGAACCCAGTTGATCTCAACATGAGCTACGCTCAGTCCGCTTCCACCGCCTCCAATGCTGCTACCTCTCTCGCCGTCCTGGCGGCCACCACCTCAGCCCCCGCCAACATTAACGTCCACTCTCCCTCCGCGTTACAGGCCATCCAAAATTCCCATTATGCCGTCCCTGTTTCCAGCCTGCTTGGCATGAAAACACTACCCGTTCTGGCTGTGCATCCAGCAGCTGCTACCAGTCTAACACAGGGTTTAGCCCCTTACACGGCAAAAATATCAACCTCTGGCGTCAAAAAATCAGAGAGACAGAAGTTTGCTCCGTATTGAGTCACCTTGGACATCCCTAATTGGATGTCAGATTATAAAATGGTGGTCAATGTGTCAATATCTGGCACAAGTACAGTATGCAAGGTTGCAGAACTTGGATTCTAGTAATCAGGAAAGGCAGAGTGTGGTAGTAACTCAATTGCATAGTATGCTATGTACAAACTCAGGCTTGTTTTGAAACCAGGAAAAAAATCATAATTTCTCTTTGGCTTTGTGTCACAGAGCTTTATATGAAAACTTACTCCAGGGGAATCGATGAAAAGGTTTCTTCAGCCGTCATCTGTACTTCTTTGAAGGCGTCGGATGTTTCGTTTCTTATCCAAGAAGCTTCGTCAGCAAACTAAAGTCTTGCTGGTAGTTTCGAGCCTATTTATATCCCTACTGTCGAGACGGCTGAAGAAACCTTTTTATCGATGGACCACTCCTGTACGACTGAGAGCTTACACAGACGTATTACTCCAGGAGATTTCTTAATATGCAATGTTTACTTCCTGTATTCCCTCCTAGACCTCTTTTTGATAGCGAATTGCATTTCTGTAGACAGCAAATGGGTTGTGTATAATAAAGGTGGTTGTGTTTAGTGTAATTAACGAGGATTACTTCATTTTTTTTTCTGTTATACTTCTCTATGTTCCTTCACTGTAGGCTCTCGTCAGGGCTCACAGGCTTGGGTGTTCTGTAGTAGCGTGGTACTGCTGCAGTTCGGATGGGATTATTCTAAAGCCATACTGGATTCTAGTGGATTTCACTGCACAGTAATCCTGTAGAACAGGACTGGTACAACAACTAGTTGATTGTTTCTGTTTGTTCCATTTTTTTCTAAAATCTCCATCACAACTGATTACTGATTAACAAATGATGTCAGAAACTATTGCAGCACATGAATTGTAATATGGGACTTTCTTATTTTCTTCATGTGTTGATGGTGAGGAAGCACGGTAGTTTTGTAATGCTTGATATTAATGACATGAATTTGGAATAAATGTGACTTTTTATGAATCAAAAGGAGTGTTTTTTTTTAGTAGAGGAATTTGAATAATTATTTTATTTGACACAAATCACTTCACACATTGGAAGATCAATGTATTTTTTTTACTTTTTTAAATAACTTTTTTTAATTGACTACACTAACTCTGCGATTAGTCGGTAACCGGTTCAGGGTGCCCCCCACCTACTACCTGAAGGCAGCTGGGACAGTCTACAGCACGATATGATATGATATGATGATAATATAATATAATATAATATAATATAATATAATATAATATAATATAATATAATATAATATGATAGCGTATGATAGCGTATGATAATATAATATAATATAATATAATATAATATAATATAATAATAATAATAATATACATATTAAATACAGTATTTTTTTCAATTGTATTCACAAAGAACCTGGCGATACAATTAAACAAAAGACTTAAACAAACAACCGACCCAATAAAGAATAGGATTTTTATGTAGATCAAGAAAAAGGTTTTTAATTTTTTAAATGTTATTTTTATAATACTGTATATTATTTTGGATGCAGGCTGTTGTTCATAATTATACTGTATCTGTACCTGCAAATCCCAGGTGAGCATGCCAGAAAGCGGAATATAATCCTTGTAAATATTCAGGAGGGTGCTGCAACAAAAACAAATAATAATAATAATTTGTACATACAGTAAGTGAAAAGACCAAAATATGGAAATGCTCACAGGATGTTTGTGTAAAAGAGCGTAGTTTGTCTATGTCCCCGCATGCTCTTTCCCAACCTTGAATTGACCACTGGAGAACCATATGGGTCATTTTGCTGAGATTAAATGTTGAAGTGTTGATGAATCAATAGTTAATGGAGCTGAAATATAACGGCAATGAAGATTGACATTCAACCTCGGGGAATGAGAAACAACAGAGAGCCCTGAGCTGTCTATGTTGATCTGTGCTTACAGTTTTTGGGTCACAACCAACCACATACATTGATCCCTCGCTACTTTCGCGATTTATTACGGTTTCAGCGCATTGCGGGATTGGATTTTAAGGGGGGAAAAAATCGTTAAGAATTTTAAAAAATTGCTTGATGACCCAGATGTTTTGTACATGGCTGTAATCTGATTGGTTCCCAGCGCTGAGTTCACCCAATAACAGCACAATATCTCATTGTTTAAAGTCACGTGGATTGGCTATGCATTTTCTCAGCCCCGCCCAGCACCCCCCTCCATCTTATCACGTGGGTTATTATTATATCATACATGTTCAGTCTTACGATTTGGTCGGGAGACTCCCATATTTTGACCACAATCCTCACTTTATAAAGCAACTATTGACACAATACGGACAGTTCATTTGTAAGATGAAACAAAAGAAAATATAAAAAACAAAATACATTTTTTATACAAATAATTTGCTTTTTTTGAATGTTGCTGTGTCTATGACCATTTTATGTTTGGGAGCCTTTTACTGATTATCTGTGAAATGTAAATTTCTCCACTGTGAGACTAATAAAGGCAAATCCAATCCAATCTTCATCTTTATTAAATTCATAGAGTTGCTTGTTCTGTAGACACAAGGGGACAAAAGCCAGTGTCTTCCTGTGCCGGTCCCAAGCCCGGATAAATACAGAGGGTTGTGTCAGGAAGGGCTTCCGACGTAAAAGCTGGGCCAAAACAAACATGAGAATAAAACCTCCGAAGATGGAGGACACTGATTCGCTGTGGCGACCCCCCTTTAAGGGAAAAGCCGAAAGGAAAATATTTTTTAAATACAAATTGAATGTATAAATAAACAATGAAGACATTTTTTATTTTTATTTACACTTTTGTAACACACTTATTTAAACACTCACCACTGAGTCGCGAGTACAAAAATCTTCCGATTTATGATATCTGAAACTGAACATTTATGTAAGATTAGATTGTATTGGATTGACCTTTATCAGTATGCTAGTGGAGAAATTTATATTTCACAGCAGCAAAGTTATGAAAGGAAGATGAAATGAATGGAAAAAGTAGAAAAACAAAATACACAAGCTGCTGAAAAGGCAGCCACTCTCACGGCGCCATCTTGAAGTCAAAAGAACAAAAAAAATAATAATAATATGACAACACAAAGACACTATGACAACACAATGTATATAACTCTACTTTGTGGATTTTCGTCTATCGCGGGTTGTCCTGGTCCCCATTAAACGCGAAAAACGAGGAATGACTCTACTCCCAGTTTTTTCTTTATACAGTGAGACCTCAACTTACAAACTTTTTGTCTTACAAACGTCAAATTTATGAAAATTAAAGCTTATAATAAGCACTATTTTCATAATACACACCCACCACGGCTGGCAGAGTGATCTTCGGCGGAAGCACACGAACGAACAGCACCAGAGGTTAAGTTACCAACAGTCCTTATGGAAGGTGACTCTCCTTCCATAAGCCATCAACGACCATCAAAAAGGTAAATAAAACTTTATTTTACAGCACAGTTTATTTCTTTAATTACAGTCCTCATGTAATGCGCCTCTCTTTCCAAACAGCAATTCCCTTTCACCTTCGACCTCCAACGCCATTCCATCAAGCCATAAATGACCATCACAAATGTAAATAAAGTGACTTTATGATACAATGCAGTTATTTCTTCTTACAATACAATAGCACATTTATTATACATAGAATAAGGTATGTTGTGTGTAGTTTTAAGGCTTATTTAGTTGAAAAGTATATTTTATGGAAACCCGGGAACGGATTATTCCCATTTTAATGGTTTCCTATGGGAATTCGTTTTTTGAGATACACACTTTTCGCCTTACACACTCTGTCTGGGAACCAATTAAGTTTGTAAGTTGAGGTCTCACTGTATCATGTAATAAAAAATATACAACTTAACGGCACATTGTTAAGACGCTTCATCAGCCGATTTTCATCGTCCACAATTCACGCTTTTCAAGTGCGTCATCCAGCGGCCACTTTGTTCGTTACCACAACATCGGAACCAAGGCACTCCGCCCCCTATTTATTTAATTATTTGGGGGAGAGAATAAAGTGCCAGCGTGTGCAGGAGGGGGACGACAGACTCTCCAAAGCACAAGCAGAGAGCAAAGAACCTCGTACGCTCCTCTCAGACGAGTAAAGTTAACCAACCGCCTTCCCCCTAGAGAACCGCCGTTTTAGAACCAAGTGGACCAGTCTGCACTTGTGATCATTTGTTGCCGTCTAGCTTTCCTCCGACACTCAATTTACTGTTCGAATTGCGTTTACTGTTGACCCGATGCGCTGACGGATCCGTGCGTTTATCACAGGTAGGTTCCCGTCATTGTCGTGATAGTTCAAATGGGATGTGTTTCATCGTATTTAAGAGCAACATGTATAACCTGCAATTGTGGATGATAGCAACAGTGCATATACAGTAAAATATAGTATCGAGGTCTTTAGGCACCTGTGGATGCTGCGTGTTTTTCTTTGTGTGCAACTTAAGGACGAGATGAGAAAATACAGTCATAGCACGGTGGACACACAATATCCGTATAATAGAATTGCAAATTGCATTAAGATTGTTTTCAGTTAGGTCTGGGGTGGATTTCTAGAAGGTGGGCTTTATTAAGAAATCTTTGTGACTGCTTTATTTCCTGGAAATGATGTTGTGTGTGTTTTTTTAATGTTGGTCACTCGTAAAATTTACAGTGAAAGGATTAAATTCAATTTAGAAAGCCCCCATCAGATGTTTTTCCATTGTCAAATGGCTTAATACTACTTTATTTCCTATACAGTGATACCTCGGTTTTCGACCAGAATCCGTTTCAGAAACCTGTTCGAAAACCGATTTGTTCAAAAACCGAAACAGCACCTTCCATTAAAATCAATGTAAAAAATCTTAATCCGTTCAAAGTCTAGAAAACAACTTTTTAACTATTTCATCGCATAAACCGGATAAAAACTTAAAAATAGAGCAGGTCATGTGTAAAATTCCATAAAAACAAGCTTATTTTCACCAATTTTTAACATCAACATTAACAGCTGTACATAAAAATCTATCTTTCTGCCACGGGGCGTGTTGGGACCTATCCCAGCTGTCTTTGGGCAAACACAGGGCACACTAACTTTTCAAACCATCCTCTGCTTGCTTTAAAAACATACTATTCAGGAGATCTTAACCAAATATGTCAGCATTTTCGCAAAAATAAATCAACAATATTAATGTGTCGGTCACAATGACGCAATGAGGAAGTCGTGACATATAAGGAAGTGGCGTATAAGGAAGCACAGGGTAGTCGAGTGATGCATTCAGATGCACTCAGTTTGGTTGAGAACCAAATTTTGGTTGAAAACCGAATGGTATGAGAACCGAGATGTTCGAAGACAGAGGTTTGACTGTATATGATAGTTGTCCATGTTCAGCGCTTTGTTACAGCTTCATCTGTTGTTAAAGTGCTATACTGTATAAATCGATATGTATTGTATTGTAAGAAAACAAGCGGTCTATGTTATATTTGTGTTAGATTATAAATTCAGTGAAATGTAAATGTCACATCACTGGGTTGAGCTGCATCAAAATGAAATATATACACTGTGTCATCTGCTGCACTCTGCCCTTTAATATCGACTCTGTTCTTTTGTACTTTTTTTTCTGGCTGGATTTGTGCACACAAGCACTTTTTTTTTTTTTTACTTTTTTATTCCAAGTCAACGTGATCCAAAGATTATACATGATATTTTTTTCCCTTGTTAAATGGCTTACTACTGCTTTATTTTCTGTACATGTATATGATAGTTGTCCATGTTAAGCGCTTTTTTTACAGCTTCAGCTGTTGTTAAAGCGCCATATCAATCAATATGTATTAGCATTGTATTGTATTGTATTGTATTGTATTTAGAGAGCCCCCAGTGATTTTTTTAATTAGTCAGCTGTCTAAAAACTGCAGTGATGTAGCTCATTGCTTTAATTAGATTTCATTATTCCACCCTTTTACCTGTTTAAAAGAAAAACAATAACATGACATCATTAATTCAATGCTTTCTCAGCCCTGTCACACTGAAGCCCACAAGCAAAAACCGTCTTAACCTTTTATGTCATATCCCCCTGTCATGTGCTCTGTCACCAAATTGACCCTATGTAAATATCACCGATTGTGTAGATAACATGTTTGAATGTTGGAGCAGCAAAAAAAAAAAAAAAAAAAAAAAATCAAGAATTCGATTCAGCATGTGCAAAAAAATAAATAAAATAAATAAAAATCGAGTGCAGACAGCTGTGCAGGCATATTGTGAATCTGATTTAATTCTTGCCCGTGGACCTGCTTTTCCTCTAAATGACATCCAGTTTGATGTGACAGAGGGACATCACTTTACTTTTATTCACAGAGACATTGTGAATGCGATACTCGCATTGTGGAGGTTCATTGCCAGCCAGCCAGCCAGCCTGTGTGAGCCTTTGCACTGTTTACAACAACAGCCCTAAACACAAATCAAAACATGGGGGCTTGCTCCTCAACCTTATTGCTCCCTCTACATGTCATCGCTCATGTGGATTAAACATGCTCGTAATAGATTTTTTTTTTTTTTAATACTGCCAGAATGCATTCGAGCTAATTAGAAATCAACGAAAAAAGAGAGACGTCTCAGCTCATGTGTGGAAAATTCCTGAAGATAGGGACTCTGCCTCATTTTATTTAGGCCTATTTATAGCATTAATGTGTTGGTTAAATTGCTCAAAGCTAGCCTAGGAGAAATATGTGAGTGACATTACTGCGGAAAGAAAGAGGCAGGTCAACCTTTTCTCCGTATTTTGTATTTATGGAAGTCTTGTCAGTCTAATCCATAGGAACAGAATGAGTAGTGTCTTATTAGTCAAGCTTGAACTACATTTTCCTCCCTGAGCAAAATGCGCCATCTCAAGATTTATGGACTTTATTTCCTATGCTCGTTAATGAAAGCAACAATATTTATTATCAATCATAAATCAACGCTATGGTGAGAATCAACTAACATCAGACATCACTAACCAGCTCATGCTGCAGAGCAAGTGGTTTATTCGTTTTTAAGTGCAGAAAATCAGTGTAACATTGAAATGTTATGTTCGTAAAAAAGCATGTAGCAAATTTACAATATTAACTCATTCACGGACATTAACGAATTTATTAGTAAATTGAAAATATGACAGAGCGCCATTCCCGAATGTGTTCGGGTTTTGTTTTTTCATGCTTGGGTGTCGGCAATGTTTTTTGCCTTCCACAAGGGGCAGCATTTCCCTTTTTTTCCATGTTAATGCTTTGTTCCAGCTTCAGCTGTCGTTAAAGCGCTATATAAGCCAATATGTATCTATTGCATTGTATTTTGGACAGTCGCCCTCATTTCAAGCTCAGATAACTCCAGGCCCATATAATTTAGGATTTAACTCTTTTTTTCTGATGAAAGAAGAGAGTAAAGTTTCAAATGCTGTTTTGAATATTTATGTAGTCCTAAAACTCAATATACTGTTGGTCCTGGAATTCGAGTGAAAATGACAAAAACCCTGGCACTGGAGTGGACACATTTTTGCTCATATAAATCCAGATTCATATAATTTAGGAATTAACACTTTTTTTCAATTTCCAAATTTCTTCGGGTTTTGTTTTGTTTTTTTCGCGGAAGGTGTTGATAAAGCACTGGCCAAACCTCTGGCCATGTTTTTTCCATTCCACAATGGGTCACATTTGCCTAGTGTACAACCGCCCCCACTTGCACCTCATGTTACTCCAGACGCATATAATTTAGCAATTAACTCTTTTTCTGATGAAAGAAGATAGTCTAAGATTTCTTACGCTGCATTGAATGTTTATATAGTCCTAAAACTCAATATTCTGTGGGTCCTGGAATTTGAGTGAAAATGACAAAAACCCTGGCACTGGAGTGGACACATTTCTGCACGTCTGGCAGTGAATGAGTTAATAGTTGAGCAATGGCGTGAGTGGGCGTGTAGCGACATAGTACTCGAATAATGCGTCACGATGAAGTCTGTCCCAAACAAATCTTTTTAGAATTGATTATCTTGCCCTTCTGCACATTCTTTCCAGTTGACTAATGGTGCTCGCGTGCTCTTTATTTATTTATTTACACATTTGCCAAAATAATCACGTAACTTGACCGCTTAGTGATGTGTTGATAAGAGGTGCAAAGAACACGCTACGCTAAACTAATTTAGGTGGCCAAAGCTTCAACGTGCGAGACAAGCTTAGCTGCACACTGTGACTTATTGGAAGATGCTTTGCTAGGTAAAGAAAAAACAAACAAAAAAAAAACAACAACATTATTTTAAATGTTTAAAAAAGCAAAAAAATGACAGGCACATTGCCAGGACACTGAATACAGCTTGAATGATTGACCCTTGAATTAATTTTCCTCCGGGAAAAATAGATTAATTTGATGCAAATCAACAATGACGAAAGATGTTTTTAAGTATCCTACCAGAATACGTCTGTGTAAACTCTCAGTCGTACAGGAGTGGTCCATCGATGAAAAGGTTTCTTCAGCCGTCATCTGTACTTCTTTGAAAATCCTACCAGAATATTAAAGCATAACAAGATTTCATCAGGTGAATTTTTTTCATTGCACAATTGCTCTGTCGTTCCTTATCTGCTGACATTGAATTTATTAAAAAAACAACAACAACAACAACAAAAAAAAAAAAACGCACCTGTAGTGATTTGTATTTCAATCGATGTTATTCAGCGCTTGCAAAGTACAAATACGGGGAAAATATGTGATTTGCAATAATCTGGCAGGATTTAAATTTTGACAACAGACTGACCTTGAAAAAGCTGCGATAAATACAATTCAGGCCAGAATGAAAGAAGCTTGCCCGACAGTCTATTTTCCTTTTTGTCCACTGATTCAATGGATTTGTTATTTTTGTATGACCTCAATTCTTCCTGTTCATTTTGTATCCCTTTAAACGATAAATGGACAACATAGACAGTGAAATTACTTGTATATTGTATTGTTGTGCCCAATGCATATTTATGTATTTTAGTTTTGAGACAATAGTGCCTAGAAGTAGTAAACTGCTCGACCTAAAATAGTTCCATTGATATATTTCCCCCTTTATTTTCCATGTAGCCTTCTGTAGAATTATTTCCCCAAAAGTATTTTTTTGTGGTACACAATGTAGATCACTTTATTCCTCCAAGTGCGAGTGTTTAAAGCCACATAATCTCTAGTTTATCGTCTTCCCAATATCAAAACAAATAACAGCCAATGAACTTGTGAAATGAAATTGCCTGTAAACCGTTTTAACACTGAGCAAATCATAAATATCCACTAACTAACCAACTAACTAAATACCTAACTAAATAACTAACCAAATAAATAACTGAATAACTAAATAAATAACTAAATAACCGACTAAATAACTAACTAACCAAATGACTAACTAACCAACCAACCAACTAAATAACTAACTAAATAACTACCCAAGTAATCAACTAACCAACCAACTACACAGCTAACTAACTAACTAACTAACTAACTAACTATCGACCAACCAACTAACAAACTAACCAACTAACTTACTACCTATATAGCTAGACAGTTAGCTAAATAGCTAAATAAATCGCAAGATAGATAGTAAGATAGATAGATAGCCAGATAGCTAGCAAGATAGCTAACAACATAGCTAAATAGCTAGACAGATAGATATCTAGTTAGCTGGATAGGTCTATTACCTCTAAGTAATTTCAAAAACAGTACCAGACCGATGGAATGCAATCACATAGCATTTCAAACTGCATGAACGCTTTTCAAAATGTTGAAATAGAGCTGACTGACTAATGTGTCATTGTTATGGGCCAATATATCAGCCGTCTCTCATTGCGGGGTTCTCTCAGCATGTACACGTTTCACTGTAATTCATATGGGTCAATGTCAGCTGGACCCGAGGGCCACCCTCAGATCATGGCGCAATCTTGCTTTGCACGTCTGCTCTATCCAGTCAAGACAGAAGCTATTTCACTAGAATACAAACAACAGTGTTTGAAGTGTAGTTTTCTTCCTGGATTCTAATTGATTTCAGGCAGGCATCATTTCAAACTGCATGAACGCTTTACTTTCTTTATCGACATTCATTAATAATAGTTTTTGTGGTATTATTGTCAACCACGTGAACATACTGTACTTTGATTTCTATTTTCTCACATACAAATTAAGTTCAGTCTTACATACGTGTCACTCTATTTTACTGAAATATATATGTTTGAGAACATTTGATGTTATAAAACACCGTTTTCCAAAAAAGGCGCACTCAAAAGTCTTAATTTTCTTCAAAAGATGACCCTGCGCCTTACATGCAGCTGCGCCTTATATGTGAAGTAATAATGAGCCACAACAGGTCTCACAACTACTGTCAGCAGCCACCGACTCCATTTCATCCTGTTGAAGTAGTGCCTTATAATCTGTAGCCTTATAATGTGGTGTGCCTAATATTTGGAAAACTTATATATTTATATATTATATTTGGAAAACTCTTTTCATTCGTTGAATGTGCGCATTGTAGTCCTGTGTGCCTTATACAGTGATACCTCGGTTTACGAACCCCTCGTCTTACAAACTTTTCGGTTTACAAACGTTAAATTTATGAAAATTTTACCTTGGCTTACGAACTTTTTTCGGGATACACACGGAGCTGCCTCAATGAGTGATGTGTCGTTCGCGAACGAGCCCATTCTTCTAACAACAAAACAGCAGCCGATGGTTTTTGTCCTCTATTTCCCGTCCACAGTCTTCAGTTAAAGCCACGTGATTGGTCAAGAACGCAGCAGTGAGGGGAGGCGGTTTAAACAGACGACAGTGAGAGAGTTTCAACTTTGATAGTTCAAAGGCAGAGTGTAGACTGCAAGCTTAAAATATCCCATCAATCAGCCCCCACAAACAACCCGCACAAGCCATCTGTACACTTGATGCAAAAAGCTATCAACCCAGCTAAACAGAACACAATTGATGAGGAACAAGGTAAAATGATCGCAGAGAAAGCACCTACAAGGGATCATTCCTCAAGACGGTGAAAGAAGGTTACGTTCCTCATCAAGTGTTTAATGCTGATGAAACTGGCCACTCCATTCCACCAAGCCATCAATGACTATCACAAAGATAAATAAAACGACTTTATTATATAGTACAGTTTATTTCTTTAATTATAATACCATAGCACATTTATCATACATAAAATAAGGTATATTTTGTGTATTTTTAAGGCTTACAAAATTAGAAAGTAGAAAATTATATTTTATGGGGACCTGGGAACGGATTATTCTCATTTTAATTGTTTCCTATGGGAAATTAATTTTTGGGATACACACTTTTCGCCTTATACACTCTTTAAGGGAACCAATTAAATTGGTAAGCCAAGGTATCACTGTATATGGAAAAAGTTTGAAGATAGACCATTGGGGGTGCGCCTTATACTCCGGTGGGCCTTATACAATGGAAAATACAGTCCTGTGAGGTATTTTTGGGTGAGGTTGAAATAACTAATAAACACTAAAGAAGAAACTATAGTCAGAAGGTGAGTGCTGAGCAGCCATGACAGAGCTCTGTGCACCACTTTCAAATGTTATTTGGTTTTATAGTTCTTTTAAATTTTTCCTTTTTAACATCACGGGTATGTACTAAATCTTAAAATCCCCCAAAAATGCAAAATATGATTTGTTTGGCGACTTTAGATAATTTTTGCTCATTTGACAAGCCACCGAAAAGTCACACAGCCAGTGATCACTCCTTCAGGAGCATAAGGCAAGGATGCCAGTATCCATGTAGCAGCTGTTCAGGTGTTAAGGGGTGAGGTTCCTTTCCTAATGGGCTACATCTTTTCATCTCTCTTTCTCTCTCACTGCCTTTCACTTCCACGACAAATCCAAAGCTTCTGCCGTAAACGTTGCTCAAATACTGTTAGCTGCCAGCAGTCAATTTCAGCTTTTTTCTCTGAGTGGCTCAGAATTTATGAAGACTTTGGCGACATGGTGTCACGGTTTGCGAGGTGGTGATGGCGGGTGCGGATCCCAAAAAGCAGGCAGGAGGGAGGGAGCAGGAGGTTGTTTGACAAATTGTATTAAAATAAAGGTCAGCAGGAACAAAATGCAAAACATCAAAATCATCTGAACGGAAAAAATACAAAGTAGCAAAAGAAGACCAAAAGTAAAAGTCCGCCAAAGTTAAACAAACACGTACACGATGCATGCAGCAACCAAGCAGCAAACAAACAATGAACCGGCACCGGATGGTCTTGCCAGGTGTCCTTTTAAGTGTCAATGATTAAACGACCAGCACCTGCGAGGCTGCAGACAGGGCTGACGTCGCTACCCGCTGGTCGCCAATCTGATCGGGACGACCAGCACCTGTGCAGGTGTAGGCGGGGCCGACAGCGCCCCCCCATTGGTCGCCAAACAGATCATGACACATGGCTTCAGTCAGAATTATAAACGTAACATATTCATCTCGTCACAAACCTACAGTACCTGTTTTGTGCTCACGCTAACTTATCTTCATCTATCAGGAAAGAATCTCGGGAGTACACAATGAATCTGGTCAATTAACTAGGCTGGGATGAATTCAAAGGATTAGACGGGATGATTTTAAATATAGTCAGGCAAAACAGAATAATGATCTAATTGTATGAAATTGTTAACGTCAATACAACCGCAGCATTTGCTTTGCCTCTGCAATGGCAAGGAAATAAATGGAAGTAGGCCACCATGCACAGCAAAGCGTCATATCAGGCATTTGAATTTCAAAGTGCCAAAGTAAATCAAGTTTAGCTAGCGCAAAGGCAAAAATAAAAATATCCAGCACAGCTTTTTATAAAAGGTGCAGCGTTTGCAGTTTACTCCAGGTCCTCCCGAGGTGTTGTGTATTAACGTAGTGTGTAAGGATTACGTTTAAGTGATGTGCAATTACATGTGATTACAACACAAAAGAGGGCTTCAAGAAGATTTTTGATTTTACTATATAACAACAATAATACACTTCATTTATTTCACAACCCGGAATAACTCAAATGGATAGAAAGCAGCTAGTTATCTAGCTAATAGCCAGCTAATAGATAGCTAGCAAGATAGCCAACCAGCCAGCTAGCTAGCTAATAGAAAGCCAGCTAGATAGATAGCCAACTAGATAGCCATTTAGTTTGTTAGATAGCTAATCGAGAGCAAATAGATAGCTAGCTAGATAGCCAGCCAGATAGTCACCCAGATACCTGAATATAATATGGTAAAATCAAAGAAGCTCTAGCTCACAACTGCGCTTTATTTGCTTCTTCGTACACCAAAGAAGAATGGTCTTTCTATTAGCGGGCTATTGGCTATCTAACTAGCTTTCTATCCATTTGAGTTATTCCAGATTGGGAACGTAGGTGCCTGTAGCTGCCGCTGCTCACCCACAGAAAAAAAAAAAAACTTATCCTGTGACTGTAAAGTGACCTTGAGAGTATTGAAAGGCGCTTATAAATAAAATGTATTATTATTAATATAATATGGTAAAATCAAAGAAGTTCTAGCTCACAACTGCGCTTTATTTGCTTCTTCGTACACCAAAGAAGGGTTACATCTGAAGTGGTGCGAAGTAACAGTACTGAGGAGATTTATAAGAAGTCTACACACCCCTGTGGTAGATGTTCGATGGTGGGAGTAATGGTGAGGAAATGGTGAGGAACATGTTTAGAAATTATCACTTTTGTGTGTGTGTGTGTGTGTATATGACTAGTCTTGTGAGGACCACGAACATTTTACACCATACGTAGTGAGGACATTTTTGACATGTGAGGACCTTTTGGCCGGTTTTTCATTTTCAAGGCTTCTAGACGGTCTAAATATGCATCTGTTAAAGTTTTAGAAAGGTCCTCACAAATTCACCCAAAATGATTTCTTTGGTGTGTATTTTCATTTCACTTGGATGTACGGTACACACTTTTTACTCACTGTGTGTGTTTATGTGTGTGTGCGTGGTTAATGAGAGGAAAAAGTTAATACCACAAAAAGTAAAACTATATTTTAACCAAATTCACCACTGGGGTGAGGACTTTGAATGTACCATTCAGAAACCTCACTCCTGCTGTTATTTCAGTTTCAAGTCCACTTTTTATTTCTTTGTTTTTAAAGAAGTTGAATTGGGAAATGGGTTGACATTTAGTGTTCAAATGTAACACTAGTTCTTCTCTAAACTTATCAGGTGGTCCTCACTACTTATCTGGAGTTATCCGGACCTCACAAAACCATTGAAACAGGAGTGTGTGTGTGTGTGTGTCACTTCTTTTCCACGCGTTAGTAGGATTATACTATGAAAAATAAAGCCACTCCACTCTGAGCGACTTGACACGATTACAGTCTGACAGAAATCTTCTTTTTCAAATCCCTTCCATTGACTGCAATTCATTCAAAAATGCAACGCGAGAATTGATCCAAACCCTTTGTTCCGTTAAGAGGAGCAATGCTTGATTCAAGTCCTTTCCTCTTTGTCAACGACAAGACGGATTGACGCAGAGAACTGTTACAATATCAAGCAGTATTGATTTCCTAACACAGTCCTATGAACGTTCGCTATCTTGACAATCCAATTCACTGATCTGAGACTCACGGGGGTGTTTCCTTGACGCGACCGAACAAAGCCATGTGAATTTGTTGCCTTGTATTAAATCTCACACCTGGGATAAAAAGTGACAAAATACAAAGCGTGTAACCCCCAGTTTAATTTCCTCTTTCTAGATGGACTGGCTAACACCTGAGATGTGAAGTGTGTTATGTGAGCCAAGGTGTTTTCCCACCTCACCGGTGGTGGGGAGAGATGCTGCACTCTGTTGCCATGACAGCAGAGGTTCTCTTTGTTCTCTGGTTCCTGATGAGTTGTGCTGAGAGTAATCCTATAACGACCCTACCGGTTAGCCGTGAACGTCTGGAAAAAGTGTTGACCCAGGCTAGGGAGGACAAAGCGGTCCCCAAGCTACAGCCCGAGGACAACGATACTTTGGGCGTGAACAGAACCGACGCAAGCCGCTCAAGGTCTAACCTCAGACCTAAGGGTTTGAAGTCCCGAGAGGGGTGGAGTGAGCAGGATACATTCAACCAAATAGACGTGGGCCCAACAAGTGACGTCACTTTGTCCTTGGAAGCCATTGACGAGTACGCCTACCCGGACTATAGGGGTAAAGGCTGCATGGATGAGAGCGGTTTTGTATTCTCAATCGGTGAACAATTCACCCCAGGCCCGTCCACGTGCCCTTGCCTCTGTACAGATGAAGGTCCTCTGTGCAGTAAGCCCGATTGCCCAAGGGTGCACCCTCGCTGCATTAAAGTGGACACGAGTCAATGCTGCCCTCAGTGCAAGGAGAAAAAGAACTACTGTGAATTTCGCGGAAAGGTCTACTCTTCGCTGGAGGAGTTTAAGGTGAGTTCATGAACTGCTTTCACTTCTTTGTTCTCCAAGTGGAACCAAACACTGACAGAACCTCTTTTGATGCTCAAGTCAATCTATGGCAAGCGCGACATAAAAAGTACAGTGATACCTTGTCTTACGAACTCAATTGGTTCCCAGACAGAGTGTGTAAGGCAGAAAGTATGTATCCCAAAATTTGTTTCCCATTGGAAATCATTGAAATGAGAATAATCCGTTCCCAGGTCCCCATAAAACATAATTTTCTACTTTCTAAGCCTTAAAACTACACAAAATATACCTTATTTTATGTATAATAAATATGCTATGGTATTATAACTAAAGAATTAAACTGTACAGTATAATAAAGTCGTTTTATTTACCTTTGTGATGGTCGTTGACGGCTTGATGCCTTGATAGCCTTCTTTCACCATCTTGAGGAATGATCCCTTGGAGGTGCTTTCTCTGCTATAATTTTACCTTTTTCCTCATCAATTGTGTTCTGTTTAGCTGGGTTGATAGCTTTTTGCATCAAGGTACTGATGGCTTGTGCGGGTTATTTGTGGAGCCTGATTAATGGGAATGTTAACCTTGCAGTTTACACTCTGCCTATGAACTATCAAAGTTGAAACAAGTCCAAATTTCACTGTTTTCTATCCATTTTGTCACTCTCTGTCTGTCGTCTGCCTGTCTCTTAAATGACTGGGGGCGGGGAATAGGACAAAAAAAATGTCGGCAGCCATTTTCTTTTTTGGACAATGGCTTCACTCTCTGTCTGTAAACCCCCTCTCATTGCGGCGTTTTTGACCAATCACGTGGCTTTAACCGACGACTGGGGGCTGGGAATAGAGGACCAAAACACTCTGGCTGCCATATTCTTTTCTGAGAACAGACATATCACTCATTGTGGCAGCTCCGTGTGTATCCTGAAAAATAGTTCGTATGCCAAGGTAAAATGTTCATAAATTTAATGTTTGTAAACCAAAAACTTCGTAAGCCAAGGGGTTCGTAAACCGAGGTATCACTGTAGTTACCCCGCAGCATACGGACATGTAAGAAGGCAGATTTATAATGGCAAAGGTTAGGCCTTGTCTTTTTCTGTCAGCTCAATCTCGTCGGGCAACTTCAAAGTCTTTTCATATTTTTAGCTTCAAGTAGTCTTCTGAGTGCGAGCTAGAAGCGCCTCTCAACAATTATAATCATCATGGCTCATGAGTGTGATGCAATGATTTAGCGAACGCAATCGTTTTATGCTAGCGATTGCAAAAATGGGCAACAAAGCTCAAGAATATTCCGAGATGTTCGAAGCTGTTCGATGTCAAATGTGTGCTGAAAAAACCTGCCTAAAAATACAAATCTCACACAAGCACCATCCATTTTTTTAGCCGTAGTGCTCTGCCGCGCCATTTGCAACAGGCATGATTGTTAACTTCTTCGGGAAGTGCTGCCTCGTTCCATTATCCATCGTGAAGTGGCCTGTGTAGGCGAAAGCCTCTGCAATCAGCAACAATGCTGTCAGAATTAACCTTCACACTCTTGATAGGACCAAAGGTGTGCTGCTATGCACGGGGAACTGCCAAAAAAGCCATTCACAGAGGGGGAGGAGGGTGTACACAATCAGCTCCAATCTTTTCTGGGCTATGAGACGCATGGGAACAATGAGTAACAAAGAGATCTTATCTCGTTTTGGTTGAAACTTAGTAGCAAAGAGAATGAATTTTGGAATTTATGAAATGTTGATGCTGTTTTATTTCCAATTCCGATTGATTTTCACATCCGATTCGATCCTGAAACGCCACTTGACATAAAATTAAGTACATTTCAGACTTAGGAGTTACTGTAAATGATGTGAAGCCTCTTCACAACTGCAAGATGTCTTCCTTTAACAAAGTAACAAAATGAAAAGGAAAGGAATGAAAGAAGTAGAAAAACAAAACACAGGATCTGCTGTAAAGGCAGCCACTCTCGCGGTGCCATCTTGTAGTCTAAAGAACAAAAATAACAAATAATATGACAACACAAAGACAATCATTCAATCTTAAGCATTTTCTGCACCCTCTTTGTTGCATTAAGCAGTTCAAGATGAAAGAGGAGAGAATCAAAGTGTCCTTTTCACCAGTGGATCAGGGACGTCATGGTGGATTATACGCGTCTACTATAAGCTACACGTTGAAAGCAAACACAAAGCTGTAGCATCCATTGCCGAAAAAATATTGTCACACATCTCCTGTCCCACGTAAATCCGCTTCAATTCCAAGCCGCGACAGTTCCACATTCGCATTGGCGCTCTGCGCTGACGCTCCTTTCTTCTCATCGGGGGATGATATTTAGAGTGTGTGAATGAACAGTATGTTTACGTACACGCCCGAATCAATTTGTTCTCGAGTTTGTAATTTGATCTTTAATCTTTCAGTAGCACTAGGGGGGAGGGGGGGGGGGGCGAAGAATCTTCATTCACCACAGGGGTGGGGTTATTAAATGCTCGTTGTTAAATGGTACAAACCAAAGGTTGTGGCTCAATTCACAGGGGTGCACAATGAAAAAAAAAATGTGTGTTGAAAGAAGCACCAGAGTGGTTGGCTGTTCATATTTTTCCCGACCCGCTGACCTCATAGAAGAAATTAAAGGCTGTGGGCCACATAGCACCTGTCTGTGAGAGTTCCTCACAGCCTTTTACGAAGACAATAAGGTGCTCCAAAGTAGCCCCAGTTCACATGCTTGCTTTTCTGTGATATTTTACTTCAATATTTTTGAAAAGACTATCTAAAAAAACTGGCTGCCAAAAGGTAGGTGAATAGTTGCAGGAATTTCTGGCCAGCCCTGGTATGTGTGAAAACACACCGCCATCCTCTTCATATGTCTGAGATGTAGCGTAGGATTGGCAAGACGAAAGCACTATCTTACAAAGAAAAAGAGCCAAGGCATGTGGGACAAAATATGTTTGGAAATTAAAGTTGTTGGCCATTATTCCAAAATGTGTTTCTGGCACAAACACAACACAGCACATTGAAGGCCATCAAGAATTCGCCGCTATACAAACAATGAAACATTACGTTGGCAGCATCATGTTTTCGAGCAGTTTTTTTTTTTTCAACTGGAACGGTTAATTGAGTCCCGGTGAAGGGAATTAGGAATATTTTAAAAAAAATACCCTGGTGGTGTAGATGCCAAATAAAATATCTAAACTAAATTTGGGGATTCATCCGAGGTACAGTAAAGTCTTGTTATATCGATAGTACTGCTTATTACGATACTATTTCTATGAACGCAAGGAGAAAATTTACATGCCGCAGGATATATCGATAGTCCGGTTATATCAATATTTTTTCCGACTCCCGAGAATATCGATATAACGAGACTTTACTGTACTTTCAATGGTGGCAGATGTATGCTGATTTGTGTTTAACTCATTCACTGCCAGACATGTACAAAAATGTGTCCAGTCCAGAGCCAGGGTTTTTGTCATTGTCACTCGAATTCCAGGACCCACAGAATATTGAGTTTTAGGACTACACAAACATTCAATGCAGCATAAGAAATCTTAGACTCTCTTATTTCATCAGAAAAAAAGAGCTAATTTCTAAATTATATGGGACTGGAGTTATATGAGCTTGAAATGAGGGCGGCTGTCCAAAATACAATGCAATACATATATTAATTTATACAGCACTTTAACATTAGCTGAAGTTGGAACAAAGCACTAATATGGTAAAAGGGAAATTCTGCCCCCTTATGGAAGGGAAAAAAACATTGCCAGAGGCCATGGATAGAGCTTTATCGGCACCCAAACAAGAAAAAAAACAAAACCTGAACAAATTCGGGAATGACGCTCTGAGTCATATTTTCAATTCCTGAATTTGTGAAAAGCACTGAATGAGTTAACAAGAGTGAATGTAATCAATTCCAATTCAAACAAGGAAATACAGTACATACCGTATTTACCAGTGTATACGGGGCACCGCAGAAACTGGCGTGTGACTGTATCCCAGCTATCTTTAGGCAGTTGTCGGAGACACCCTGAACTGGTGATTTTATTATTACAATGCAGAAAATGCTTATTATTTGTTTTCACATTTTAGCATTTTAATGTATTTATTTAGTAATTTTGTCTTGTTGTTGTGAGAGAAGCATGTCAAGAAATGAATTACAAAAAGATGTGTCCACTGTGTGTATTGACCATCTCATTGTCAAGGTGCCCTATTTGGTTTTCCAGGTGTCTCCATGTGAAAAATGTCGATGTGAGCCAAGCGGCGAGGTGCTGTGTTCTGTTTCGGCTTGTCCTCAGACTGAATGCGTGGACCCCGAATATGAGCCGGACCAATGCTGTCCGATCTGCAAGAGCGGTAAGTGTACATCACAGGTGTCAAAGTCAAGGCCCGCGGGCCAAATCCGGCCCACCACATCATTTTTTACGGCCCGCGAAAGCAAATCAAACATGTTAAATTCCATGATGATTGCTAAAATCTGAGCCAAAATGTCATATTTTTGGATGTCAACCACAATAAAAGTCATTATTCTTGACTTCAGATTTGAAAACGAGTTATTCATTAATTTGCTGTGTGCTCCATATGTAATATTTGAAGGGATTTAAACATTCTAATGGGTTCCCCAAATTCATAACGGACCTCGAGAGGAAACCATAACTACAATGTGGCCCCCGGCAAAAATGACTTTGACACCCTTGGTGTAGAGGAATAAGATTTACACTGCAGGTCTAAGCGGCCAGTTCAAATTTAGGTTTGTCAAATTCCGTGCATTCAAGTGATTGATGCCATTTTGTTTCCGTTCACTGAATAATAGCCCACGTGCACCTTTTGCACCCAAACGCACAATTAAAACGACGCAGAACAACAACAACAAAAAAAAAAACCTTTGATTTAACGTGTGTGCCTTCGACGCACTTCGATGATCTTATTGATCATTCGACGAAATAAAGTAGAGTTGATGAAAAGATATAAATATGAATGCTGGGGAAAGTCATAAAATTTTCTTTTCCCAGAGTAGAAATATTTGCTTACAAAGTATTGTTGTGTGGTTGTGTGTATTTGTTGTGAAAATGTTTGAAATAGTTCGGGTTTTGTTTTTTTCTTGCTTGGGTGCCGATAAAGTGCTGGCCATGGCCTCTGGCAATGTTTTTTTTCTTTTCCACAAGGGGGCAGCATTTCCCTTTTTCCATGTTAGCGCTTTGTTCCTTCTTCAGCTGTTGTTAAAGCGCGATATTAGATTGGATTGGATTAGCCTTTAGCAAAGTTGTGAAAGCAAGAGGAAAGGAAAGAAAGAAGTAGAAAAACAAAATACAGGAGCTGCCGGAAAGGCAGCCACTCTTGCGGCGCCATCTTGAAGTAAAAGGAAACAAAAAAAACTAACGATGAGAAGGTTTCTTCAGTCGTTATCTATACTTCTTTCAAGGTGTTTTGCTTCTTATCCAAGAGGCGTCGTCAGCGAAATAAAATCTTTTGCTGGTAGTTTTGGCCCTATATATATCCCTACTGTCCAGACGTGGCGGTGCCAGACTCTGCTATGATTGGTCCCTGCTCTCAGGTTGCGGGGAGCAGAGGACTACTCCCCTCCTACACTGATTACATCTATTGTCCTGCCTGAGTATGAGTCTACGACTGGCCTGATTGCCCCATTTGCTCTGGTATCACCTCATCAGAATAACTAAGCCTATGTTGCCTCAGAAGTCTGTTGTACGAACGATCCAAATCGAACCTCACCCCACCATGGCGATTTAGTGAAGGGTTTTGCTGTTTTACGAAAATGGCTTATTTTACTCACCTTTCAAACCATCAATTTTCTTTCGCTAAGATTTTAACCTCATTGTCGTCAAATAAGCGGTTGCTAGCTTTTAGGTGCATACGTACTGCAGATCGAGCCCCACTAGTATTATCCTTGCGAGGTTTATAGTTTTTTTTGGGGAGAATTTGTTTACAATTTTCATTTTTACAGTGTATTGAATAAACTACATTACTTTGTTTTTCATTTGGCAGCCTATCTTTGGATGCACTAATTCTTGCCTTAAAGAGTTTATCGATCGGTTTGGAATAAGTAGGAATGTTGTGTTGCCAAAGGACTTGTACTTTTTCAGAAAAAAAACAAAAAAAATAACAAATAAAATGACAACACAGAGTCATTCATTATTCAGCACTTACTGTACCCTCTTTGTGACATGAAGCAGTTGTAGATGTAAGAGGAGAGGATCAAAGCGTCCTTTTCAGCAGTGGATCAGGGACGTTTGGCATTGAATACGTTAAAGGACATTCCTATTGTCCTTTAATATTACCAACTTGAATCTTCCATGTTCTCTTCTAAAATGAAAAAATGGTGAAAAAATATTGATCGTACTGCTTTTCAAAGGTCACGACTTGACTGTGGCAAATTATTCTTCATTGTCAGCTAATTTCAAACACAGCCGCCAATCTTTTTGTTTGTTTTCTTTTTTTTAAAACCAGTCAAATTTTTATCTGCTGTATTTTGACAGACACGTCCGTCCAGTTGTGAATTTTAACATACCGACATTGCTATGTGCTGCGCTTGTACACCTGTCTTTCCTTCTTTGAATTCCACAGTAGATTTGCTGAGCTTTTGCTGTGTACACACACACCTGTTTCCAGACAGATGTGTCCACAGCTGTAAAATCATATTCTCCAAATGCCGCCAAGCCGCCATGCTCTTTCAGCCGAGAAGGATATGGCGTGTTGCAGCGGATTTCATTCTTATTATCATAAGCTCAAGTTCAATATATCGAAGGGAGCAAATAAGACTGCTGTTCCTCTGCTGTTTCCGAATGAGAAAACTGTGGTCAAAATAGAAACTTTTTCAAGCAATAAGGACAAAGTTGCGCAATTATAAAAAGTTGACTGATAAACTATAACTACTCAGTGGAGGATTGAAATGTGCATCCAAAAAGGCGACGCTTTCACGTGGATGGTTATGATGATATAAAACGAAGACGTTTGCGGATGAGAATAGTGGCTATATTATGTGATTTGGATTGATGCTCTTTCTTTCCACCAGCAGGACCACGGAAATGGTGGCAAGGATGTAAGGAAGCATCACAAAAATCCCAGTCATAGGTACCAAAATGTTCTGATTGATCATGCGCGGGCACATCTTGGCGATAACAAGAATTTTATAACATATCACAAAACGCATCGTCCAGTACTTGTTACTTTATGGCATAGAGTTCCACTAGGCGACGAGAGTATGGAAATGTTTAACCATAAATGAGACTGAATGTGACTTTAAAAAAAGGCCAGCCTGAATTCCGATAAAAGTGAAATAAAAGCTGTAAAAGAGAGATTTTTTAATTTTTTTAATTTTTAATAAATACATCCCATTTTACAACACGCTATGGACAAAAGGGATGCAACTGGTCGGCTCGTTGGGGAGGAAAAAAAACTCATAAACTCATTCACTGCCATTCTGGAATGTATTTATAATTTTCTTATCATTTATTTATTTATATAATTTATAGCATTTATTTTTATTCTAACATTAAAATGTAAATTAAGATCCTTTTAACTATGACGTGGAGCGGCATTCCTGAATTTGTTGTTTTTTTTTTTTCATGCTTTGGTGCCGATAAAGCACTGGTCAGACCTCTGGCAATGATTTCCCTTCCACAAGGGGGCAGCAGTCCCACCTTTTCCATTTTAGCGCAGCTTCAGCTGTTGTTAAAAGCGCTATAGAAACTAATATGAATGCATTGCATTTTGTACAGCCGCACCCATTTCAAGCTCATATAACTCCAGACCCATATAATTTATGAATTAACTCTTTTTTTCTGATGAAAGAAGAGAGTCTACGGTTTCTCACGCTGCATTGAATGTTTATGTAGTCCTAAAACTCAATATTCTGTGGGTCCTGGAATTCGAGTGACAATGACAAAAACCCTGGCACTGGAGTGGACACTTTTTTGCCCGCCTGGCAGTGAATGAGTTAATTACAACTACAGTTGTGATCGTGAATTGTTGTTTTAATTCTTTATTTTTACTTCTTTCTTTGCCAGTCAGTCCAAATATGTCTTTTGAGGACCGCGGTGTCTACAGTGAACGGCTTATCGCATTATTGGATTCCAAGGTGCACGAAAGCGTTAATGTGAAACCATTGCATGGTGCAAAAAAAAGGTGTTAGACCACTTTAACGCTGTTGAAAACGATAAAACATCATTGGTAAATATATCAACGATATCACCAATGAATCGAATTCAATGGGACATTCATCCATTTTAAGCCTACTTGTTGACATTAGAACACACACACCTGCATCCAACACACAAATCCACTGCTGCTGTCGTTCAAAGCAGAATTGTGACAGCAACAAATAACCCCGTATTAAATGATATCAACTGTTCATATGCCCCGTCGCCCGTAAGACAGGAAATTATACCAGACAGACAGCCAGCTCTTTAATTAACCGTGCGCTACCACCAAAAAGGTCCGTTTAAAACAATGAACACACACACACGGCGGCGCATCGTAAAAGTCATCCCGAATTAAAAGGGAGTCGGCAGGCCTGAAGGTATTATCAACATATAATGGCAGAATACTAGAGACAATGTTCTCATTAGATTCTAAGCCATTTTAAGGACTGTAAAGATTTTGTGCTCTTACGATTTAAAACAACTTACGTTTTGGCCCGTGTGAATTGTATGAAAAAAGATCTCCTAAAAATGACATTGACACATACATATACATATATATACACATATATATACATACATATACATACATACATATATACACACATACATATACATACATATATATATACACACATACATACATATATATACATATATATACATATATATATATATACACACATACATACATATACATATATATACATATATATATATATACACATACATACATATACATATATATACATATACACATACATACATATACATATATATATATATACACATACATATATATATATACACATACATACATATACATATATATATATATATACACATACATATATATATATATACACATACATATATATATACACATACATATATATATATATACACATATATATATATATACACATATATATATATATACACATACATATATATATATACACATACATATATATACACATATATATATATACACATACATATATATATATACACATACATACATATATATACATATATATATATATATATATACACATACATATATATATACACACATACACACACATATACAGATATACATATACATATATATACATATACAGTAAAGTCTCGTTATATCGATATTCAAGGGAGTCCGAAAAAATATCGATATAACCGGGACTATCGATATATCCGACCCTGTTTGCATGTAATTTTCTCCGTGCGTGCATAGAAATAGTATCGATATAACCGGGACTATTGATATATCCGATATCGATATAACGAGACTTTACTGTATATATATATATATATATATATATATATATAAATGCATTGATTCATCGACAATGTAAATTGTTACAGCATAAAGTTTCATCACTGCACATCATAACTGCAAATATTGCATGTTATTGCCAAATCATTCATAAAATAGTCTTGTTACTTGTCTTTTGCTGCACACTCAAGCAACAGTTCATTTCAGCTTTAATTGTTCCAAGTGATGGAGAAAGTAATGCAATCATTTTATTTTTCCTTGCAGCTACGCAGGAGCTTTTTAATGTAAATATATATTTGCGATATATGTTTAATACAGGGATACAGAAGTTGTCGAGTAGTCCATCAACTTGTATTGTGAAATAACTGAACTTAATTACCCTTTGCCATTATAAGTCCTTAAAAGTGAGTATTGCAATAGTAATAGCTGTCACGTTCCACCTACCCGCTATTAATCACACAGATTCTAAATGCAAGAGAAAAGGAAAAACCTGTTTTCCGTACACGGTAATTAGTGTAAAATAAGGTGATCGACAGTCATGAATGTTGACGCCTAGCGAGCATATGCTGTTTAAGTGTAACAGATGCTAAAAGCTTGTCGGCCATGTGTCACATCAAAGCTTATCTCATTCATAGGAAAACAACACATTCCTCCTCCAAGGGTGCCGTACACCCGCTGAGTAAATCACAGTTTCACTGCCAATATTGAAAAGCCAGATACACAAAAATCGACAATATGAAACAAATAGATGAACGGGTAAAACGCGAGACCTTCGTTTAGTATCTGAATGAGTTTCCTTATTCAGCATCTCTGCTCGCTGTGCGGTCTGCGTTTTTCTTTTGTGTCACATTCATTGCTAAATACTGTAAAGCGTTGCAACGTTTGATCTGTTCATCAATTATGCGCTGGCATTATCGTGGCCTTTTCAGACATGCAAAAATCGATGCCTATGCCAGGGTCGCCTGTCTCAGATGTGTTATTCGCTTGTTATGCATAGGGACATTTGAGGGAGAGCCAAGGGGATGAAGATGAAAGTGTGACGCATCGCTGACATCTTTCCCAGACAGTTGTTCATGAATATCAAAGAACAGCTGTGAATTCAGGCAGGTTCTATGCATTTTACTCCACCTAAATCCTTTTACAGGTGAAGTTGGTGGTTGACATTTGCTGGATGCTGTCAAGTTTCACTTGGTGACTCTTAAAAAGAACACCTGCGGAGAATCTGATGCAAAGAGGAAAAATAAGTGGGATTTATAACATCTCTTGGATCTATCGATCTCTCTCGGTAGCTCTTGCTCGCTCTAGCTAGTTCTCTCACTAGCTCTCGCTCTCTTCGCTAACTCTCACTCTCTTCGCTCGCTCTCTTCGCTCTCGCTCTCTTCGCTAGCCCTCGCTCTCTTCGCTAGCCCTCGCTCTCTTCGCTAGCCCTCGCTCTCTTCGCTAGCCCTCGCTCTCTTCGCTAGCTCTCGATCCCTTCGCTAGCTCTCGATCCCTTCGCTAGCTCTCGATCCCTTCGCTAGCTCTCGATCCCTTCGCTAGCCCTCGCTCGCTCTCGATCTCTTCACTAGCTCTCTTTCTTCCTCTATCCCTCTCACTATCTACACTTACAGTATCCATCCATCCATCCATCCAATGAAATTCACCAAGAACAGGGCACGCACCAGAAAGTATGTAGGTGGGTGGCTATACAATAATCAAAACTTTGAGTGCAATGGTAGAACAGTCCAAGACGTTAACATCATACAATGGCTATGAGTCGTAATTTGAAAATAGCTTCACACCAGAAACTTTTACCTTGCATGATAAAAGTCTTATACTGCTATTATGATAGACTATGTGCGCATCCATCTGTTTGTTTCCATGGTAACATTTGCATTAGCTTGGGGTGACGCATAAACCAATTAAAGTATGATAATCAATGTGGGTTCTCTCTGCAGCTCAAGTGGCTCTACACTGCAACATAATAGATGTTTGGACAGCAGCAAATGTCCTTAAATTTGGCCTTCGTGCACCAAATGTTCTGTCTCACACGCACACAAACACACACACAGAGACCTACTCCATCTTCCTTAGAAGACTGATTGGTTCTATTAGCTCTGAAGCAAGTATGGCCTGTTAGCAGAGTCCAAGATATAAGGTAAGATTCCAAGCCACGACTCCGTTAGATCCATCACAAAGTATTGAAGTCACATGTCATCCATTTTATTGTTGAGTGGGGTAGAGAAGGAGAAGTCTGTTGATCTGCAGATCTAAGTCAGCGATCCGAGTTGCTGAAATGAATCGGGTCTTTGAGATAGCCTTGGCTATACCTCTCATGAGAATCGATTTAAAAACAAACAAAATGAAACACTGCTTTAACTACTCGTAGGTCGACTGCATCTTGTTAAGTGCCGGTTCGCTGCATTTACCCATGCCACTATCCTTGCTCAAACTACAAGAAAATCGATAATTTTCCCCATTGCCTACTTTCCAATGTAAAATCAATATCATGCACTACCTGCTTTGAAAGGATGTCAAAGAAATTAACATCAGCGAGACTTCTCTCCATCAAACTGGCCATGGCGCCAAACCTTGGTGTCCTTGACTCTTACAGGTGATGAGACGCAGTCATTAGGGTCAGCACTTATCTGTGGGGTTGTGATAAACGATCTGAACCAGAGCCAATATCACTTCAAATGGAGCACACATGAGACAATGCTGCCAAGAGGGATAAAGGCTCATTTGAATTAAGGCAAGAATCAAAAGCCTCTTGAGATGAGTAGAAAAAAAAAACCAACACTAGAACACTAGAAAGCTTGTCTGTGTAGGCTCTCAGTCATTCAAGAGTGGTCCATCGAGGAAAAGGCCTCTTCAGCCGTCATCTGTACTTCCTTGAAGGTGTTGGATGTTACGCTCCTCAGAGCTTTGTCAATGAACTAAAGTTGTGCTGTTAACTCTGACCCTATATACTGTCTATCCCTAATGGACAGTGGTGGCGGTGCAAGACCTCTGTTCCGATAGGTCCCTCCACTAAGGTTGGGGGATCATTTGACCACTCCCTGAAGCCAATCTGAGTACCTCTAATGTTCTATCCCTATGAAGGTTGTCACAATGTCCATTGTCACAGTTCGGGGTCTACTGTACTCTGCTTGCTGTCCGAAAACAGAGGCTGCCAATGTCCAGGTGGACTCATCAAGATTCTCTGTAGTCTCGCGAGATATGACACGAAAAAGAAAAGATTGAGGTGGATTTAACACAGACGCTCTCGGGCTATGAATATCGCGAATTCATTTATTCATAGTTTTGTTCAGCCGGTCCCCCCGTGTTTTATATCTTTACATATCACTGACGCTTTTACCCTGTATTTATAATGCACATATACTCAAGAAGTCCATTAAGAGGAGCGATTTCAGTTCCTTTTCTCTCTGGATAATTGAGATCATTTAGTTTACTTTTATGTTTTTGGGGGGAACAATGGGATTTGATATGTGTCTTCTCTTCCGTTCCATGATGCGGTGTTGCTTTGAAGCTAGAGGTGCTAATGGCATATCATTTCCACACGCTGCCTTTGTCACCTCTTAACAGAGTGGAACGACTGTCTGGATCCACATGCGTAGTCCATTTGTCTCTGTGAGTGTTATTGAAAAGCTCTTGCGGGATGAGGCGTGTTGCAAAGAAAAGGCACGGACGGTTTCAAAGGAGGCCTGCGTATTCATGAAGCCATGACAAATGAATAAAAGGGTGATAAAAACAAACGTGCCATGTGACTGTATAAAGTATTCCATAGACTATAATCAAGATGAAGTTGGACATTTGCTTTCTTATACTTTTATCCTTGTGAGTCTTTGATACGTTATACTTGGGAAGCTGTTGTAAAGATCCTTAATGATGACAAATCAGGAACGACAGCGGTTCACGGCCACAGGATGAGCTTTTCCCCAGCAAGGGTGAATGCCGGCATCTAACGGTCTCATGAATGTGTTAAAGCTGACATTTTGACAGGTTGTTCGCATTGATTGATGTGCTAGCAGCACACTTCCTCTGGGTGCTGACAACCAACGAAAGGCGACGGCTGCGGCGGAAAAGACTCCTCATTTTTCAGTTTCCTAATTACATAGTAATGTATAACGTCGCAGCCTGAGAGCTTGTTAGTGCAAGAAATGGCCATTGTTATGCTATACCTGATGCTGCGAGAAACAATTCCTGTCGAGTTGATATTTTCTGCGGTGCAGCTGGGAGATAATGGATGCTTTATGGGTTCTTTTTTTTTTCTTTGGTGGCTGAAGACAAAAGCACCTTCAAGAGACAGCAACCATCACAAAGTGTCAGCCACAAACAAACATTTGGTGAAATGACCTATCGATATTGAGAATCTACAATTCAAATGCACTTTGTGTTTATGCTTTTACATTGGGAACGTTGGGCAAAAGATCCAACTGGAATTGTTGCATAGACATTTTCATATGTTCAACTTTCCCATCGTTAGGTAAGGCAAGACTTGAATGAACAAAGAGCACCAGGGCATTGTGCAAAAATATGTCTACTCCAGTGCCCAGGTTTTTGTCATTGTCACTCAAATTGCAGGACCCACAGAACATTAAGTTTTAGGACTACGTAAACATGTACAATGTAGCGTAAGAAATCTTAGACTCTCTTCTTTCATCAGAAAAAAAAGTTATCTCCTAAATTATGTGGATCTGGAGTTATATGAGCTTGAAATGGGGGCGGCTGTCCAAAATACAATGCAATACATACATATTGGTTTATATAGCGCTTTAACAACAGCTGAAGTTGGAACAAAGCGATAATATGGATAAAAAGGGAAATGCTTGTGGAAGGGAAAAAACATTACTAGAGGCCATGGCCAGCGCTTTATTGGCACGCAAGCACGAAGAAACAAAACTCGAACTAATTCGGGAATGGTGCTCAAGGTCATATTTTCAATTTCCGAATGGAAATGATTGTTAAGTTACAGTTCTGTTTTAAAGTGTCACTTTATTACATAGAAAAGCAACAGACCTTTCCGATCCATTACTATAGTGACCCAGGACTATCAAAATAAAACTTTGGGAAGGCTGACATTATTTTTGTGAGATTCGGCTTTTGCTCTTCCTGTTTACACCAACAGATGCATTTGCAACATTTTCAATTATGGTGGTGAAAAAAAAAATATGGATCCCTCGTCTGATGCTAAAAGCAAAATGCTTCTCTGCATAAAACAAGGGCTCATTGGTCTCAAGAGCCTGTTAATGGCAGGAAAAAGCTCAGGTATAAGCGGATCAAAGTCCTTTGACATCCCCCCCCCTCCCAAACTGTCACGAATCATCCAGAGTGTAAATTCCACCTTTTAAATGGCCCCCTGTGAAAACTTTCATGCATCCTGTAAAATGCCTTTGGTGTTGTTTGCTTCTGATTACCGTCGGTTGGAAAAGGGCACCGACATGGCACGGGCAGTATTATAAACCTTCTCGCAAAATATCATGTTTGTGTGTCTTTGATATTATTTTCTTGACCTTTTTACCCCCGTGCCATAACCTGATTTCGGTACAGTCTAGTTAGGATAAATATTTTTCATTGTGACAGTTGATGCTGTGGTTACTTGTGGTATTATCTTTGACTGTACTCAGAATTTAATGAAAGAAGAATTTGGTCATTTTATAAAATGAGAAATCTGTTTCTTTTGGCACTGTGAACGGTTAACAGTTTGAAGCACACTTCTGAAATAACAAATATGTTCTAATAACTTCATCCACGGGAAAATACTAGTCAATTTAGCCATGCTCAACAATGACTTAACAAAAGGGGAATTGATAAATGTCAATGTGTAAAAGACTGTTGTGGTGGTTTAATGCTGGGGGGCTACTTCAGGACCTATGGGGATTGATGGAACCATAAATTTGGCACTTTACTTTGAAAAACCATTCACCCATCCATTTCGGGAAGCGCTTTATTGGAGCCCATCCCAGCTGTCCTCGGGCAGTAAGTAGGGTACACCCTGCCAGCCAGTTGCAGTGCACACAGAAACCAACAATCATCCGCGCCCACATTTGCATCTTAGGACAATTTTGAGTATTTAATCAGCCTGTCATGCATGTTTTTTGGAATGTGCAAAGAAATTGAAGTGCACCTGGAGAAAACCCACCCAAGTACAGGGAAA
Source organism: Hippocampus bargibanti (assembly GCF_051943395.1). Taxonomy (NCBI): domain Eukaryota; kingdom Metazoa; phylum Chordata; class Actinopteri; order Syngnathiformes; family Syngnathidae; genus Hippocampus; species Hippocampus bargibanti. Next base: position 18,334,008 of record NC_142746.1, read on the forward strand.
TAATGCAAACTACACATGAAGCCCGTACATATCAGGAATCGAACCTTGAATACATCTGTGTAAGTTCTCAGTCATACAGGAGTGGACGGTCTATCAATGAAACGGTTTCTTCAGCCGTCATCTGTACTTCTTTGAAGGTGTCGGACATTTCGCTCCTCATCTGGGAAGCTTCGTCAGCTAACTAAAATTTGCTGGTAGCTCTGGCCCTAGATATAAATGATAGAGATTAGACAGGATAAGAAGTTATCATATTTAAAAGTTTCATGCTGTTATATGCTTAGTCAACGTGTGTGACTCGAATACACAATTGAAGCACAGACAATCTGGGGTCAATCTGAGGTCAACAGACAGAGCAAGTTAAACTGTCATCTTCATCTAGGAGATCTGGCCTTGGACAGAATTTAGGACTTGGGAAACTCCTTTATCATGAAGTAATTTACGACTTGAAACTCCTTTACAGGAAGAGCTCATTAGCCAGGTTACAAATTTATCAGTTCATGGAAGAGACAATGTTTTATTGCTTACAGCTGTTCGCGCTTAGAACGCCCAGAGGCGTGGTATTCTCATCAAGAAAACTATGTTTCACTAATTTATCACTTAAATTTGCAAAAACACTCAATAAATAGCTTGGCAGAGGGGTGCAGAATTCAGACGTCTGTCATGAATGGCTGCATCTCCTGCCGGCAGTTGTTCTGGCGTTCGTCCACAGTATCCGATCGAACATCTCTGACAATATATCCCCAATGTCCAGAGGTGGCCGGACCAGACCTCTGCTTTGATAGGTACCTGCTCTATAGAGTTGGATATTAGGGATATACAGTATATATAGGGATAGAGCTAACAGCAAATTTTAGTTAGCTGACGAAGCTTCCCGTATGAGGAGCGAAACATCCGACACCTTCAAAGAAGTACAGATGAAGGCTGAAGAAACCTTGAATGCAAATCTGCACCGTGAGGCTGATGTTCTCACCAGTCGCGCCGCTACACAAAAATTAGGAGATAAAGTTTGGCCATCAGTTTGTGACTTCAATCTGAAGCAAATTTAGCATCAACACATCAGCAAGTCAACTTCTGAATTGCTCCCAATCATAAAATGAAGGTTTTGGACCGGCCTTGTTGAAGTCCAGATTTGAATCTGATTGAAATGCTGCGTCGCATCCGCTAAAAGGCTGTCTGTTCCTGCTCGAAAAAGCCTGCAGTGTTGCCGAATCAGAGCAATTGTGCAGGGACGAGTGGGCTAAAATATCTCCACAGAGATGCGAAAAGACTCATTGGCGGTGATAGAAAACACTTGATTTCAGTCGTTGCCGCTCGGTGTGGGTCAACCAGTTATTGGATTTCGGGGGCAATCACTTTTCGCACGGGGCCATGTCGGCTTGGATTTATTTTAATAACAAAAACCTTCATTTATAAAGTGATTTTATGATTAGCTCTGTTATCTTTGTCTTTAATGTAAACAAATTAATGTGAACCATTTAAGCTGAACAAATGAACATGCACATAAATTGCATAAGAACGTTTTCCCATGAATCGCTTTTCACTCCTGCCGGTGAGGTGATTTTTGATAGCACACTATATGATGCAATTTTGAGTCCAAAAAGCGATTTGAATGACAAAGCCATTTTTGAATCAACCACACTAAATCTAAGCATTCTACTTTAAAATGAGCCATCCTTGAATCAAATCCAAGATAATCTTCCCACTATTCTTGTAATGTAAATGTAATAAGTCCTACTGAGTGGAAAGCTGAATTTAAAAAAATTTGAACGTGGAAGTTCAAATTAATTTGTCACAAATGAAGAAAAAAAAAAAAAAAAAAAAAAAAAAAAAAAAAAAAGAGTACGAATCTATTAGTTAGAACAGGTGAAAAGCAGTGGTGGACCATCAGGGCCATGCAAGGCCTTCTCTGCTGGCCTAAAAATATCTGAATCACAGACTGCTGTGAATTATATTTTGTGTCTGAATTCTTATAAAAGAATCCCAAATTATCTTTCAGCTTCCTTTCATGACTTTTCTCCTCTTGTGTTGCCTCCAGATGCGTTTTCGTATTTAAGCATTTAACCAATCACATTTTAGCCATCATTTGTTACCAGGGTAGGAATTCTACCTGGATGCCTTAACAATCAGTTCTGCTGGTTTCTCAAACTATGAATCATAGTTTGCAAAAACTACTCTAATCACAAGCCGCTAATGACAAGAGCATACTGGCTAGAGCTAGCACACTGTATCGGTGGTGAGCAGCATAAGCAAATGCATTGTGTTGATTTAATAGCAGTTTTCTCAACCCACAATGGCTGAAGGCGGAGAAGAAATTGAATTGGTTACAGATATACTGTTAAAGCCATTTTCAAGAAAAGATGAACATCATTTAGAAAGGTCGTACAGTTATTTCCTGGCTAATGGTAGCCTCTAGTGGACTTATAGTAAATCACACAACAGTTGCAGGTGTGGATTGATTCAGACGTAGCACTACTGAAGGCCTAGCGATGAAATCCACAGCTGGTGAAAAGCAATAAGACACAGAACCAAATTTTCATCCAGATACCGCTACTTATATGTGGCTGCTGTGATTGGTGTAATTAATTCTCATTTTCTGTTTTTCTTCCTGTCAACAGGACCCAATTGCTTTGCAGACACAACGGTGATACCGGCTGGAAGAGAGGTGAAAATCGACGAGTGTACAATCTGCTACTGCACATATGAAGAGGGCACGTGGCAGATCGAACGCCAGGCCTCCTGCAGTAAGAACGAATGCCAGCACGGTTAGAAGAACATTGGCACGTAACACCAGCGCCCGTCCGTCCATCAACACTTGGCCTTTCACCCAGACTTGCGGACATCAGGGTCAGCCGGCTCAGCATTTGGAGTCTGTACTAAGCAAAGGCTTTTATGAAGATTTATATAATGCACATAGAATATTTATTTATATATGTCTTGAATTATTTATGATGATATAAAAATACAGTGTAGATGTCATTATGCTGAACTAGGTACCCCTATTTTTTACATAGGCTCTGTACTTTAATAATTCTCATTGACTACAAAGTAACGCAAGCGAATGTATAGAACACACATAGCTGTCATTGGAAGCGGATAGTCTTCATAATTCTGAAACGTTCTCCTAAACCGCCGTTCAAATGAGCAGCCGGTTCCATCTGAGGTAACCTACCGGTCGCTACTGTTAAAAAGTGACTAAGAACAAAGTTGAAAGTGAAATTAAAGATTACTTGACTGTTTCTGACTTGTACTACGATTTAGTCTCTTTGGGTGTTTCAAATGTGCATAGATTTTGTAGGTGTTTTTTCTTTCTTTTTTTTATTCTTGGTGCTCTATGTTCCTGTTTGAAATAAACAGCAGTCTGTGGCTCTGCAGGTGTTGGCATGATGCATCCGATCAGCCTGTATGAAACCCGGTGCTTGTTTACTAACTACTAAATGAGTCAAATGTTTGGTTTCGGTGTCGTCATGACCTGGACCTCAGTTCCGAATAAACTAGGTGACATTTTGAAGATGTTGCCCGAAACAAAAACTATTGAAAGTAATTGTGTTTCATTTTAGGCTGGAAAAAGAATATATAGGATGTATTTCATCGGATTCCTGTCAGAATCAGAATCAGAATCATCTTTATTGCCAAGTATGTAGGACACACAAGGAATTTGTTTCCGGTAGAACACGCTGCACTAGTATCGTCGTCAAAAAAACTGCTAAGTGGCACTATACAGTTCCATTTTGGCTAGTGTTGAAGAGTTCAAAGAGTTAATGGCTTGGGGGAAGAAGCTGTTTAAATGTCTGCTGCAGCATGATAGTAACTCTTTATGATGCTCCAATTAAAATACAGTAAAGTCTCGTTATATCTATATCGGTTATATCGATAGTACTGCTTATTACGATACTATTTCGATGAACGTAAGGAGAAAATTTACATGCCGCAGGATCGGATATATCGATAGTCCCGGTTATATCGATATTTATTCAGACTCCCGAGAATATCGATATAACGAGACTTTACTGTACTTTCAAAACAATTTCAGTACACTGAAAAAACCCATGTGTCATTTGTGTCTTTATGTAACACCGGTATGTCATATTATAATTGGCATCAGTCTGATGCTTGTGAGAAATAATGTGGGAGTTACACTACTTGTGCTTGTTTAGTTGTTTTGATTTCATCCATGCGGTGCACACCCAGATATGGATACATTATGATGATTAGACCAATGTATGTATTGGATTAGCCTTTATTTGTTTAACGGGGGAAGAAATTTGCATTTCACAGCAGCAATGTATTTATTTATTTTACTTCATAAATGTACTTGATATAAACCGTAAAGTTGTCAAATTATAGACTGCATTTTACTGCTGAATTTGGTATATACAGAGTGATACCTCGTCTTACAAACGCTTTAGCTCACAATTTTTTTCGGTTTACGAACATTAAATTCACGAGAATATAATCTTGGCATACAAACTAGTTTTCGGCGGACGAACCAAACCACACAGCGCCACGGTGGCTGGCGGACTAGTTTTCCACACACACACCCTTCTTTGAGTGCAGACGTGGTTTGTTATCGAGTGGAGTACTTTTGCTATTATGGGACCGAAAAAGACCCCACCACAGTCTAGTGTTAAGGTGAAGAGTACACAAAAGAAAATTACGGTCGAGCAGAAGAGGGAGATCGTCGAAAAACACGACATGTGTGCGTTTGTGTGACTTAGCATCCCAGTACCAGCACACTAAGTCAACCATTGCTACGTGTGGCTAAGGGTGCTTCTGTGTTATCTAAGCAACGGTCTCAGGCAATAGAAGAGGTTGACAAACTTGTGTTGATTTGGATGAACGAAAAGCAGCTAGCATGTGACCGTGTGAGTGAGGGTATTATCGCCGAGAAAGCACGGCAACGTCACTTGGATATCATCAAGAGGAAACTATATCAACGACCATCACAAAGGTAAATAAAATGACTTTATTATATAGTACAGTTTATTTCTTTAATTACAATAGGACATTTATTATACATAAAATAAGGTATATTTGTTGTAGTTTTAAGGTTTTATTTAGTAGAAAATAATGATTTATGGGTACCTGGGAACGGATTATTCTCATTTTAATGGTTTCCTATGGGAAATTAATTTTTGGGATACACACTTTTCACCTTACACACTGTCTGGGACCCAATTAAGTTCGTAAGCCAAGGTATGTAATGTATTATAAATTATTGTGTTATATATTTTTGCGCATGTATCTGGCCAAGTCTATCGGTTCCTCTGCCAGCAAATCAAAACGATACCTCACAAGTCCAGGTAATGAGCGCTGAAGGGCCAAGCAGCAAATCAATGGAAACAGATGCCGCATCTCGATGTTTACTAGCTGTCTTTTGCATGAGCAGCACGGTGCACTCACACTTTACAATGCGCCGGTCATGCAGCACAACTCTGATCCAGGGGGTTGCCAGACAACGGCCGGCGTCACATCTCCAGCAGTGAAACGTGCCTGTGAGCCTACCAGCGGGATCTTAGGTAAATCAGGCTCAATGCATGTACATGCAAGCTGACAGGCTTTTTTTCTTAGCAGCCGCAGAGAGGTGGCTGGGATCCATTAAGGTTTCTTAGCAGACCTAACGGGTGAGATTCTTGGACTGTCCTCTCAAACCCAATTCATTCATTCAAGAATGAATGGAAATGTGCTGATGCATATGAGTGGTAAATAATAGTGGAATGTTTTTTTCACTGCTCAGTCCTGCTTCCTCTTTGATGATTGTACAACCTATGTCTGGTTTCAAAACGAGCTTATGAACATTATCTGGGTCACATAAAATTTTTGTCTTGTTATTGCACCCACATTTTTACGACCCCTGACACAATATTGTACAAGGACTTCCAGCCAGGAACGCTTGCCCCAAAAATAATTTTAGTACGTTGATTTGTCACCTGAGGAAGATTGTCACTGTGAAGGCCACAACTGAGGCACTCATTTTCATTTTCTTATCATGTATTGATGGGGAACCAAAATGTAAATTAAGCTCCTCTCAATGTGGTTAAAAGTACAAGTCAAAAATGGCTCTCTTATTATTATGTCCCCATTGTGGGACAAATAAAGGTTTTCTGATTCAACACTCTCATTCACTGCCATTCACAAATATAATCGGGAATTGAAAATATGACGTAGAGCGCCATTCCCGAATTTGTTCGGGTTTTGTTTTTTCTCGTTTGGGTGCCGATAAAGCGCTGGCCATGGCCTCTGGCAATGTTTTTTCCACTACCACAAGGGGCAGCATTTCCCTTTTTTCCATGTTAGTGCTTTGTTCCAGCTTCAGATATTAAAGCGCTATATAAACCAATATGTATACTGTATATGGCATTGTATTTTGAACAGCCGCCCTCATTTCAAGCTCATATAACTCCAGACTCATAATATAACCTCTGGCAATACATATTTTTCCTTCCTACAAGGGGACAGCATTTGCGTTTTGTACAGCTGCCCCCATTTCAAGTTTAGATAACTCTAGACCCATATAACTTAGGTATTAACTATTTTTATCTGACAAAAGAAGAGAGTCTAATGTTTCTTACGCTGCATTCAATGTTTACACAGTCCTAAAATTAAATATTCTGTGGGTCCTAGAATTTGAGTGAAAATGACAAAAACCCTGGCACTAGAGTGGACACATTTTGGCACGTCTGGCAGTGAATGAGTTAACAAGATGGTTTCCAAATGACTTATTATTCACACCAGCACTTTATGAACTGTAGTGTCAGCATATGTCTAAAGAATAAAAATTGCCTGATTAAATCTCACCCTAAATCCTCGTCAAAAGCGCGTCTTAGGTCTTTTACTTTGAAATAAAAATCCCAAGATGGTATGCATCTAAACTCGTCTTCCTCCAGACAGGCTATTAATTGGAGGCAACTGCCAGAGTCATTCATAAAGGATTAGCCTCTACACTTCCCAACACCGCTAGCCCGTAATTAGACTCCTGCCCTGTTCAGGCCACTATACACTACTTTGCTTGCACCACTGCTGATCATATTACAGGGGCTGATGAAATTCATTACGTATTTATTGCAACCGGCCAACTGAGTTTCACATCACTCACAAATAAATGTCAGTTAAAAAAAGAAAAAAAAAACTAAAATACGGTGATACCTCGGTTTACGAACCCCTTGGTTTACGAACTTTTCGGTTTACGAACGATACATTTATGAAAATTTTACCTTGGCATACAAACTACACTTTTGCATACGAACTTTCTTCGTACACGGAACTGCCTCAATGAGTGATGTGTCGTTCGTGAACGAGCCCGTTCTTCTAACTACGAAATGGCAGCCGACTGTTTTTGTCCTCTATTCCCCGCCGCCAGTCTTCGGTTAAAGCCACGTGATTGGTCAAGAACGCAGCAGTGAGGGGGGGGGGGGCGGTTTAAACATTAAAGAGACAGGCAGACGACAGTGAGAGAGTTTCAACTTTATAGTTCAAAAGCAGAGTGTTGACTGCAAGGTTAAAATATCCCATCAATCAGGCTCCACAAATAACCCGCACAAGCCATCTGTACTCTTGATGCAAAAAGCTATCAACCCAGCTAAACAGAACACAATTGATGAGGAACTAGATAAAATTATCGCAGAGAAAGCACCTATAAGGGATCATTCCTCAAGATGGTGAAAGAAGAAGGTTACGTTCCTCATCAAGTGTTTAATGCTGATGAAACCGGCCACTCCATTCCATCAAGCCATCAACGACCATCACAAAGGTAAATAAAACAACATTATTATACAGTACAGTTTATTTATTTCATTATAATACCATAGTACATTTATTATACATCAAATATGGTATATTTTGTGTATTTTTAAGGCTTAGAAAATTAGAAAATTATGTTTTATGGAGAGCTGGGAACTGATTATTCTCATTTTAATGGTTTCCTATGGGAAATTAGTTTTTGGGATACACACTTTTCACCTTACACACTCTGTTTTGGACCCAATTAAGTTCGTAAGCCAAGGTATGTAATGTATTATAAATTATTGTGTTATGTATTTTTATTTTGCTTTTGTGTCTTCTGTATAGGTCGAATACAGCTTCTGTACATCATTATTGATCTGTAAATAAATGGATGAATGGAATGAATCCTATCATGATTGGTTTTTCTTTTTTTTAACGCCGCACATTTATCTTCGGCGAGGAAGAGGCACAGCTTCTACATTTTTAATGGCAGATGATCTGCATTTATTTCATTCGGAGAGATGGAAAAGAGTTTTTAATGAGAATCAATTCAAATAAACAAAGACTTGTTTTCTGTCAGTGAATGGGCTTTTTTTTTTGTTCTGGGTAAGATTTACCAAAAGTGCTGTTTGCTTTCCCTTTGCCAGACTTTTCTCATGCCCACCTGAGTTCATTCATATTGCACTGATATTATGATGAACTAAAAAATCTCTACGCACCAGCCAAATGTGGTTGTTGCTTTGAGAATTCTATTTGCGCTTTGTGGATTTATTTCCAAGCACATCTCCACAAATCCATTCAATCCAACTTTGAACCCCTCTGACAGCTCCACCTGCTCAAACCTTGAAGACATGCGTGATGTTCCCTCGCGATCGGGTTGCTCCTTGATCAATCTGAGCGAATCGCTTCTCCAATGAGCCTTTTATAAAAATTGCCTTTTATAGATTTAGCTTTGTTACTGCAGGTCTCTTCTCAGGCCATTAACTACACGCTCACATTTTGACATTATACTTTTCATCGCTTGGAGGTGTTGGATTGCCTCTCTGTGCATTTAAAAGTAGTCTTGTCGCAACAAAAAAATATATTTTTTTATAATGTCAGCAAGTTATATACCTCAAGGGTCCTATATTTTTTTCAGATCACACACACACACACACACACACACACACACACACACACACACACACACACACACACACACACACACACACACACACACACACACACACACACACACGTTAAATAGGCTACATCAAATTCATGATGGCCGTCCAATACATAACAAGCTGTAATGGAAAGTGAGGGACAGTGCTTAGATGGCAACATTTCATCCACAACATACAGGTCACTGAGCTAGCATGACCTGTTTTCTCATTTTAGTGGTCAATTCAGCTCAGTGGTGCTGCATGAATGCACGCGAGGCTGTCAGGTTGGTCCTCTCTGTCACATTTCAGTTTGCGACCAATAGGTGGCACTGTAGGGCCCCGCCTGCAGCTGCATAGGCTGTTTTAATAATGATAATACATTTAATTTATAAGCGTCTTTCAAAACTCTCAAGGTCACTTTCCAGTCACAATTTTTCTGTGGGAGAGCAGCGGCAGCCACACGCGCCAGCGTTCACTCAACCCGGAAGTAACTCAAATAGATAGAAAGCCAGCTAGTTAGCTAAGATAAAACGAATAAGCAAATGAATAACCACGTGCATACATAAATAAATGTATAAATAAATAAAATGAATACCAATCAACAAACACATAAATAAATACATAAATAAATAAACAAATAAATAAATAAATACAAATAAAGAAACACATAAATGAATACATACATAAATAAATATGGTAAATAGGTAGAGAAATAACTAAATAAGTAATATAAATGAACACACATGCAAACAAATAAATAAATAAAATTAACACACATAAAATAAAACTAATAAATAAATAACCACATAGATTAATAAGCGTCAGTTAAAGGACAACCGACGTCACTTTTTTGGTTGTTTAACTGACATCAGTTTTATAGCATCTAAAATACCCGAAACACGCAGTATGATATTTTTAGTCAAATGCAAAACAGCAATAAAAATGACTTAGTGTCCAAAATCTGCAAAAAATTGAGCTGTGAATTGCGCATTGGCAAGTCCCGCCCCCAGTTCGTGACGTCACGCCAAGACGACTTGCATTGCTAGTGAATCAAAACAATGGCTTCATATTCGGAGAATATGCTTTCTTGTTACAGATCCAGTTATGAATATGATTCAAATAGTTCTGAAGAGGAAAGCATACATGTTTGCAATCGATTAAACAATTTATTTGTGCCATTTTGAGGCAACATTGGGGGGAAATCTCTCACCCAAAAAAAATGAGGCACAAAATGGCGACCTCCAGTGACCACTTCCGTTTCCACAGGCTGATAAATTCCTTATATGGAGTTTGGAAGCCCTCTTCTGGCCTTCTGGCGGCTTTTGGGTGCAACACGAGGTCCCCAGACCAAACAAGTATAGCAAAATACATTGACGTGATGGAAGGACAGTTACAATGCGTCTTTTTTACAGCCAAGGGCGGTCCTTTAGTGACGTCACGTACGGACTCGTCACCAACTCAAAAACAAGACTTCCTGAATATTCAGCGCAAGTCTTAAAACGTAAAATATAGCAATATGCGGTGGAATCCTTGTAAAATACGCTCAGTAGAAGTATTTTGAAGCCATTTTACAAATTATGGACACAACTTGTCCGGTGACGTCGGTTGTCCTTTAAATGGACTACCGGCTCAACAATTCAGTGTCGGGTCATTGTTTGTTTCACTCTGTCAGGTTTGTTTCATCTTATGTTTTACTCATGGTTTTGTTTGCTACTTTGGACCGTTTTGTTCTGATGACTTTGTATTAAATAAAGTCAGGAGGAGCAAAATCTCAAACAACAATTTGTCAAATACACCCTGCTTTTCTGGGGGGTCCACCGCCATCACCTTGCAAATTGTGACACTCATTGTATTTTGTAGTGTTGTCAACAAACAAACAGTGTTCATTTGGGCTGTGATGAATTTTAAATATAAGATTTAGTATTTGTTTATTCTACCGTCATACATAATCCATATCCTATCTTAATCCACAGCGTGAGAATACACATATGACTGCTCGCTCACATGCCCATGTGGACACCCTTGATATATTGTGTGCATGAAAAGATTCTGAATGCATACAACGCTATTTAATTTATTTTTCCTGGTTTTGTTTCTAAATGGGTTGAAATTACAGACAGGATAAAGAGTATGTCTAAAGGCTGCGGGTATCCATCACGCGGGATTCTATTCTAATTATTTTCAAAAGAAGAGCATTTTGGTGGAGGCGTAATAACAAAGGCTAAGGACAAGTCGATATTCTAGGGTAACAGAAAAAGTCCATTACCGTTGCTGCTGCTTTGCCTAATGCAACATCTATGTTATTGAAAGGAAATCTGTGTCATGCTGGGGAAAAAAAAAAAAAAAAAAGAAAAATATATTTTTAAAATCGTTAAAAAAAGACACATCAAACCATCTCTGATTAAAATGTATTACGACTGATCAGAATACATTTGTGAAATTGCCTAACAAATTCTAAATATCCCTATTCATATGTGAAAATATGGATCAAAGGGGCTAAAAAGCAAGATGGAAGAGGATGGCGATTTTGCACGCCTGACCGCAAAAAAAAAAAAAAAAAAAAAACTACAGCTTTGGTTTTTCAAATGAAATTGTGGCAACAATCATTGGGTCTGTCATCAATCATCATCTGTCCTTTTCGGAAGGCTGCATGATCGGTCATGTTCATTTTGAGACGCAGCACAGCGGCTTAGATTTTTCAGAAAAATGATGACACGCTGTCAAGAGAAATGCTGTAGATATATGCCTGTTTTGATTTTCTTCACAAATGGTCTATTGCAGTGCTTTCACATCATTATCACTGACCTAAAGCTGGTGGGTTCATAAGTCAACATCCATCCATCCATCCATCCATCCATCCATCCATCCATGTGTTGCATCGCAAGTGCATCAGCCCAAGCATGGAAAGACTAGTCCAATCCCAAAAATGTTGAAACATGAAAATATTGCCAGCAATAAGCCACAAAGTTCCCAGATTCTATACAAAGACAACAAAAAAGAAATGTTCATTAAGATTATACTATAATGCAGTACTGTATATATATATATATATATATATGTCATTTATATACATATAAATGTATTGAAATATATACATGTAAATATAAATATACATATGCATAATAATAATAATAATAATACATTTAATTTCTAAGCGCCTTTCAAAACTCTCAAGGACACTTTACAGTCACAGGATTTTTTTTGTGCGGGTGAACAGCGGCAGCCATTCGTACCAGCGTTCACTCTATTCGGAAGTGCGTACACACACACACACACACACACACACACATACATACACATATATATATATATATATATATATGCATATATATATATATATATATATATATATATGTATGCATGCATGTATGCATACATATACATATACATATACATATACATATACTGGGATGAATAAAGGTTTTCTGATTCTGATACACACACACACACAAAATGAAAATTAAAAACATTAAGTCACAAAATGTTTATTGTGGTTGTCGTCTGAACGTTCCAAAGTCACAATTTAAGATATAGCTTTGTTTATTGGATCTCTTTGAAATATGTGGATGTTTGTAATGTCAGAGTATTTTTCCCCTCGATGATGAAGTCTTCGTTTTAGATCAATTATTAATTCATGTAAGCTTGTGTGTATTTTATCACACACTATTTTAGCCTGACTCCTAAAATATTTTCATATTCATATTTCATTCCTCTGTGGTGTCATGACTATTGAGGCCTATTGCCATTCTATATTCTACTATTCATGTGCGACCGCACTTTAAATCTTCTCCAATGTCTCCTTAGCAAAAGAGGACGGTGATGATCTCATTTAATCATGATTTACAGCTGCCCGTATATCTGCTGCAGTCAACATATTCATCACTGAGAGTGACATTGTATTATGCTGACTCGCCCATAGGGGAATGTTACCATCAAACATGCTCATACAGCATCGTAGGTGCCTGGAGGGTGCTCGGTGGGGGATGCGGTGACACGTGCGTTGGAAAACTTCCACATTAAAAGCTTGATAAGGAGCCCATTTTTCACTCCCATCGCCGTTATGAAAAAAAAAAAAAAAAATCTACAGCAGCATATTCATTATTTTGATGAGCTAACTGGGGATGACAAGTGTAGAGCGGCGGCATGGAGAGGGCAAGGAAGTTGCACTACATTGAAGCCTTGGGCCCTCTCTTAGGACATGGTTGCCCGCATCGTTCACAGGAGCGTCATCTTTGTACTGGAGATCATTCCAAGTGGTCGAGGAAGACGCACACTCTGTAAAATATAGCTCCCTAATATTATAGCATGCTCGCTAGGTCCTCTCAGGTCACTTTCCTTTACAGTGTGATGAATACGTGCCAGAAACAGTGACCTAAAGCCTCAAGCCCTCAGCAGAATCATCGTTTTCATCAATCATAGTCTAAAATAGTTAATGTATTATACAATATAATATATTTATTTATTTATATATTCATCCATTTACTTACAAATGTATTTTTTACTTACAAATGCATTTTTATTGACTAATTTATTTCTTACTCAGGCATTTATTTGTTTACTTGCGATTTTATTTGTTTATTCTCAAATGTATGTGTTTACTCTCAAATGTATTTATTTACTCGTGCTTTTATTTGTTCACTCATGCATTTATTTGTTCACTCCCGAATTTATTTGTTTACTCCCGCATTTATTATCTTACTCGTGATTTTTTTTTGTTTACTCCCATATTGATTTGTTTACTCCCGTATTCATTTGTTTACTCCCGTATTAATTTGTTTACTCCCGTTATTTATTTTGTTACTCCCGTATTTATTTTGTTAGTCACGAATTTATTTGATTATTCCCGTATTTGTTTACTGCCGTATGTATTTGTTTACTCCCGTATTTATTTTGCTACTCACAAATGTATTTTCTTACTCGCAAACATAATTTTTACTTACAAATTTGTGTTTTACTTACAAATAAATTGTGTACTTACAAATTAATTAAATTTGGCCTTACGAATATATTTACATATGTATTTATTTATGTCTTTATGCATGTATTTATTTATGTCTGTGTGTATTTTTTATGTATGTGTGTATTTATTTATGTATTCATTCAAATGTAAATTTCTCCAATCCAATGCAATCCAATTTATTTATGTGTGTATTTGTGTAGTATTTATATATTTATGTATATATTTATTTATGTATTCATTCATTCATTTGTTTATTTATTTATTTATTTATGTCTGTGTCTGTCTGCAGTCTAGGGTGCGTGTATTTTGCCCAATGGGTCTTTTTATACTGCAATGATGTGGTATTAACATGTCAGTTCTACCGGAAACAAATTCCTTGTGTGTTCTACATACTTGGCAATAAAGATGATTCTGATTTCACACAGTCACACTGTATTTGCACACACTCTCCTCTATTTTCAGTGTCCATCCCCCCGTCTATATTCAACACTATCATGGTAAATCTCGGGTGGAAGTCGGACTACAAACTGGTTGCCAGTCAATCAGAAGGCATGTAAACAAACAAACGATCATTCACACCCATATACACACACCATCACTGTGTGAGAACCGATCCCACCCTACCTGCAGACAAGACTGATGAGTGAACCACTCCACTATCAGCGACTTTGTTTTCACTGTCAACCATTTTTTTGTGCTTTCCAAAACTGCCACGTGGACAAAAAATGTTTTGTCAGGCTCAATGAAGATATTTCACCATTATCTGTTAAAAATTGGGCACACGTAGTGTAAACATGCCCCTTCCCTCACATTTGAGACTGAAAAAATTCAAGCAGCCCGGTTTTTGTGACAGCAGTGACAACACTGATTATATAACCAATTTTTCTCATGAGTGACCCCACACATGACTCAGGAAATATCCCGAAGTGTGTGCGCACTGCTCTGTGTGGTGCACTCAAGATAACCAACACACCACAACTCACAGTTAGGGTAACTATTGCTGTCTTCTGCTCCACACCAGATGCCCGAGAGCAAGACCGAGAAGCATCATGATAATCGGACAGTACTAGGTAGAGCCCCCTCACAATCTGTTTAGACCACAGGTGTCAAAGTCAAGGCCCGCGGGCCAAATCCGGCCCGCCACATGATTTTTTTCGGCCCGCGAAAGCAAATCAAACTTGTTAAATTCCATGATGATTGCTAAAATCTGAGCCAAATTTTCATATTTTTGGATGTCAACCACAATAAAAGTCATTATTCTTGACTTCAGATTTGAAAACGAGTTATTCATTAATTTGCCGTGTGCTCTATATGTAATATTTGAAGGGATTTAAACACTCTAATGGGTTCCCCAAATTCATAACGGCCCTCGAGAGGAAACCATAACTACAATGTGGCCCGCGGCAAAAAATGACTTTGACACCCCTGGTTTAGGCCCTTCAACATTTATCATGAATAAAAATAAAAATAATTCATTTAATAAAGTTTTTCATTGACAAGTCCACAAGTAGCCATTCTGTTTCAATCCAATTCTTGCTTTCGTGTTTTTATGCTTCACGTGAATCCCATGTGTGTTTGTGTGACCTTTTCATTTCATTGCATGTAACAAGGTTTTGATATTGTGATCACTTGTATACAACGGCGGGCCAATGATGTCACTTCTAGGCCTTCAGTAGTGCTATTTCTGAATCATTCCACAGCTGTGAGTGTTGTGTGCTTTACTACATGTCCACTAGAGGGTGGCGTTGGCCAGGAAATAACTTGAAGAAACCAAGAAATACTGTTGGAATTTTTACGATGAACGTGTTGATTCATGATAACCTAAAAAAACAGATTATTTGCTATTTTTTTGTATCTTCGGAGCTGTCCAACTTTTAATGATGTCCATCTATTCTTGAAAAGTCCGCCTTGAAAATGGCTTTAATATATCTGCAACCAAATCCATTGCGTCTCCTCCTTCAGCTATCGTGGATAGACAAAACCGCTATTAAATCAACACAAAAAAATTATTTTCTTATGCAGCTCGCTACCGATACAGTCTGCTATCTCTGGCCAGTATGCGCTTATCACTAGCGACTAAGTAACACTATGACTGGCTAGTCACTAGCCAATCATGCGACTAGCTGATAATAGTTTGCGAAAACGCTGACATTTCCAGCGCCTTCCAGCAGGCCTTGGGTTGCTAACTGAAACTCTGATGAGTTAAAGCTACTTTTTCATTGCCATTGATTTTTATGCTCCAGGGCCTGCAGAACTGTTTGTCAAGGTGTCAGGGTAGAATTCTGACCCCGGTAACAAATAATGGCTGAAATGTGATTGGTTAAATGCTTAAATACAAAAACACAAACCTGGAAGCAGCACAGCAGGAGAAACGCAACTAAAGGAAGCTGAAAGACAATTTGGAATTATTTAAGAAGAATTCATGGATAAAATATAATTCGCATGAGTCTGTGATTCAGATATTTTGAGGCCAGCAAAGAAGGCTTTGCAGGCCCTGACAGCCCACCACTGCTTGTATCTATATTTTTTTAGTCATGGGGAGATATTCTTTGTCCAAATTCAGTTTGAACTTCTTTTATATTGAAGGTGCTCCTTGTCAAGGGTGTAAAAGTGCTAGAATGCGTTACTCGCTTAATCTGTAACCATCCTGCTGAGTGGCCAAAACGTTATCTCTCTAAAATTGACTTTTAATTTGATCATTTTTATCACAGTGTCTGACCTGTTTTGGGATTTATTCCAATTTTGTTGAATTCAGTACTTATCTTGGTGTAAGCAAAAAAAAAAAATTGCTATTCATTTTGGCACGGGCAAGAGTTTCAATTCAATGCAGCCGTGAGTGTGTGAACAGCTGTGGCCTTTTTAAACAGAAAAGGGGAGAATGCTGCAACAACAACAAAAAAGTTACAAAATGTGTCCTGGTCGTTTGACATTAATGAACAGTCTTATATGGAATTGACTGACGTTAACAATGTCGTCAAATGGTGAGTATAGTTTTGCTTTTTGGAATGTTGCTGTGCCAATGAGGGATCAAGACTGATGTGTAGCGTCACAGAAAATGCAGAAGATGGCGCCAGAGCTTCGTTGGAAATTGGTTGATTTTTCACCTTGGAATTTTTGTCAGCGAATATCTAATAGTTGTCTCGGTGTAACATACAACGATTCACCATCGCGTTATTTATGTGTTTTCCTTCTAATTTCGCCATCAACACGGATCAGCACGAAGTTTTCAGACCAAACAAAGTACCACAAAATGCATTGAGGTGATGCAAGGTATGTTCTTTCTCGCTCAGGGGCGTTCCTTCAGTGACGTAGGGTGAGGACTCGTCACCAACTCAAAAACAAGACTTCCGGAATATTCAGCGTGAATCTTAAAATGTAAAATATAGCTATATGGCGTGGAATCTTTGTAAAATACGCTCAGTGGAAATCATTTGAAGCCATTTTACAAATTATGGACACAGACGTCGGTTGTCCTTTAAATCCAGCAACAAAATGCAAAAAAAAATGGAATTAATTGGGAAGCAAAGATTTTGGGGATGGCAGCGTGTTGATATCTCAATATAACTGCAGTCATTAAACATGCATGAATATCCGCTGAGGGCGTGTCTCACGAGCCGCGTAACGGATGCAACAAAGGGTGTTTTTTTTTTTTGTCAACGGAACCATTTCAAGACGGAAGCCAGCACATCTCACGTCAAGTGTCATGTCTGCCCTCTTTTTTTTTTTTCAAGGGAGCGAGGCATGGCCGATGCGTTGGCCACTCTTGCAATAATTCCTAATGAGGCTATTTTTAACAGGTCATTTTCAACAGCTCGTGGGTGTTTACGTTGTCAAATGGCAGCACGGGCCAAATTAATCCGTCAGCATGCATCAGCATCATCACTGACACATTAACATGAATATATTCTCTCAGCAAAATACAGTGTCCCCACACCCTGACCTCCCAACGCCTCAGTCGGTGAAACTGCGGAATCTGTGAGTTTACATCTATTGAATGTGGGAGGAAAACAGGAGGACCCGGAGAAAAGCCACGAGGGCCCGGGGGAGAATATGCAAAGTTCACAGAGGGAGGCCGGATCGGGGTCTTGGACTCATGACCTCTGCACTGTGAAGTCGGCGTGCTAACGACGAGACTACCGGATATATTCATTCATTCATTCATTCATTCATTCATTCATTCATTCATTCATTCATTCATTCATTCATTCATTCATTCATTCATTCATTCATTCATTCATTCACGTTCTCGCTCTCGCTCTCGCTCTCTCTCTCTCTCTCTCTCTCTCTCTCTCTCTCTCTCTCTCTCTCTCTCTCTCTCTCTCTCTCTCTCTCTCTCTCTCTCTCTCTCTCTCTCTCTCTCTCTCTCTCTCTCTCTCTCTCTCGCTCTCTCTCTCTCTCTCGCTCTCTCTCTCTCGCTCTCGCTCTCGCTCTCGCTCTCGCTCTCGCTCTCTCTCTCTCTCTCTCTCTCCATCTTTCTCCTTGTCTCTCTGTTTCTCCCCGTCTCCCCCGCATCTTTCTCCATCTCTCTCCTTCCCTCCCTCCCCCTTTTCCCCCACAACCCCCTCTCCATCCTCTCCTTTCCCTCTTTTCTCCCCCCCATCTCTTCACCCCCTCTATCACTTGCCCCCCCCCTCTCTCCCTCTATTTTTTTTACTCGAGTGAATAGACAGATTATGAAAGTCCGTTTTTACATTCATGTCATTCACAAAGCAATAATCTTCCTCTTGCATGTCCTGTTAGAAACAAAGCAACATGTGTTTTTTTTTAACTCTGTCCTCTGGCTTGCCAGCAATGACAGGAAAAAAAAACGCCTCAATGTTTCCTTAGGGAGAAAGTGTGAGTG
>NC_142746.1:19110174-19140174 GCF_051943395.1 Hippocampus bargibanti
TATTATTATTAGTAGTAGTAGTAGTAGTAGTAGTAGCAGTAGTAGTAGTAGTGTTGGTATTATTGACATAATTATTATTATTATTATTATTATTATTATTATTATTATTATTATTAGTAGTAGTAGTAGTAGTAGTAGTATTGGTATTATTGACATTATTATTAACATAATTATTATTGTAGACATTATTATTATTATTATTATTATTATTATTATCAAAAGTCCAGAATAATGACTGTTATTAGTGATTATATTTGACCATTTCAAATTTTCGTTCCAACTTTAGCGAGCTCGACATGTTTTATTTGCTTTCACGGGCCACATTAAATGATATGGCGGGCCACAATTTGGCCCGCAGTCCTTGGCTTTGACACCCGTCGGGTATGGGGGTTAAAGAAGAGGCATAAACAGGGTGAACACACACATGCACACCAATTATCACATGCACAGAGCCCCCCTACCAGGTGAGCAAACAGACCCACGGAGTGAAATTGAAAGAGGTCCTTTACCACCTGTTAGCATGAATAGCAGTGACACCACAGGGGAAATGCAAGATTTTTTTTTTTGCATGCTAATCAAAAAAAAAAAAAAGCCAAAGAAGAGATCCATGGATGAAAGAGAGCTCAATGAAAAGGATGAGTAAAACAGACAGAAGGAGGTAGAAGATTGGGGATAAATACGGATCTGACCGGAAGAGGCTAAAGCGGAGGGTGGAAAACACAACAAAAATCTTCAAAGGCAATGTGGAGATGCTTGAATTCAGGGTGGCCCGAATGCCTTCTGTTTCCCAAGGGAGGGGTCGCAGTCTTAACAGTGAACAATCCTCCTATCAGGGCCCGACGCCATTTACAGCTTTATTGACCAACAAGGCTTAGGTCATGCAGGTGTTGAAAGAGGTGGAAGATTAACTCATTCACAAAAAAAAATGTGTCCATTCCAATGCCAGGGTTTTTGTCATTGTCACTCGAATTGCAGGACCTACAGAATATTAAGTTTGAGGACGACATAAATACTCAATACAGTGTTAGAGAGCTTGGACACTCTTCTTTCATCAGAAAAAAAAGAGTTAATTCCTAAATGATATGGATCTGGAGTTATATGAGCTTAAAATGGGAGCAGCTGTACAAAAAGTAAATGCTGCCCCCTCGTGGAAGGGAATACACATTGCCAGAGGTCTAACTAGCACTTTATCAGCACCCCCCTGCAAGAAAAATCAAATGCAGAACAAATTCGGTAATGGTACTCCACGTCATATTTTCAATTCCCGAATAAATTCAGGAATGGCAGTGAATGTCTTCTTTCATCAGAAAAAAATTGTTAATTCCTAAATTATATGGGTCTGGAGTTATATGAGTTAGAAATGAGGGTGGCTGCCCAAAATATAATGCAATACATACATATTGGTTTATATAGCGCTTTAACATTAGCTGAAGCTGGAACGAAGAGCTAACATGGAAAAAAGGAAATGAAAAAAATATTGCCAGCACTTTATCGGCACCCAAGCATTGGAAAAAAAAAGCTGAACAAATTCAGGAATGGCGCTCTACGTCATATTTTCAATTTCCGAATAAATTCAGGAATAGCAGTAAATGGCAGTGACTGTCTTCTTTCACCAGAAAAAAATCGCTAATTACTAAATTAAATGGGTCTGGAGTTATATGAGCTTGAAATGAGGGCGGCTTCCCAAAATACAATGCAATAGTGGTTTAGATAGCGCTTTAACAACAGCTGAAGCTGTAAACAAAGCGCTAACATGGAAAAAAGGAAATGAAAAAAATATTGCCAGAGGCCACTGCCAGCACTTTATCGGCACCCAAGCATGGGGAAAAAAACCAGAACAAATTCAGGAATGGCGATCTATGTCATATTTTCAATTACCGAATACATTCGTGAATGTCAAAACTCGAAAATTTGTAAATCCCCCAGGACCCTCCACACCCTGCCAACCACCTTTTACAGCTACCGATCCATGAGCACCAAATCCAGCAGACATTTAAACATTTTTTTGCTCCCCCAAGCCATGAACTTTATAAACAGTAACCCAAATATAACTGTATAGTGCAATTGTATTCGGATGATACTAGTGCAGCGTGTTCTACCAAAGACAAATTCCTTGTGTGTTCTACATACTTGCCAATAAAGATGATTCAGGTTCTGATGGCAATGAATGAGTTAAGATTTCCTTCAAACGATAAACTTCTGCCAGGTAGTCAATGACCCATTAGTGACAAAACTTCTGTCATTTTTTGATGACATCCGGCAGTTGTAAAAGCTGATTATAAATCTCTTGACAATGGCCATTAAAGAGCAATATTGAGCACCTGTGTGTGCACATATAGGCTTGTCCCCCCCCCCCCCCTTTTCGCTAACCGCACCCTCCATTGGATGGAAGAGAGAGATAACACGGCGTAATGCAACAGCAAACAGTCGAATGGTGTGCTGCTCCAGCTAAAGTGATTGAACGTGTCTGATTAGCAACCTCAGAAAATTTATCACCGTTGGTAAACGGTTTGAGAGGGCGTGTGGGCTAGAGGCCATCGGTACTATCAGAGCCTTATTGCCCATCCAAAGACTAATGACGCTAATTATTTGTCAAGTCGATAACTAGCGGTTGTGCACATGCATAATAATAATAATAATAATAATACATTTCATTTCTAAGCGCCGTTCAAATCTCTCAAGGTCACTTTACAGTCACAGAATCGTTTTTCTCAGGGTGAGAAGTGGCAGCCACATGCGCCAGCGTTCACTCCACCCGGAAGTAACTCAAATAGATAGAACGCGAGCTGGCTAGTCAATAGATGGCCAGATAGACAGTTAGCTAACTAGCTAGACAGTCATATAGCTAATAAATAGCCAGCTACATAACTAGCTAGCTAGATAGGTAGCAAATAGATAGCGAATGGATAAATAGCCAGCTACATAGCTAGCTCGCTAGACAGGTAGTAGTTAACTCCTAACTAAATGAAGGAAGAAGACAAGCAAGACTTCTCATTTCCCTGCACCTCTGTGTTTCACATTTATTTTTTCTATTTTAATTTCAGCTATCATAACTCATTCACTGCAAGACGATGTTTATTTATTGAATTATAATACCATAGCACATTTATTATATATAAAATAAGGTATATTTTGTGTAGTTTTAAGGCTTAGAAAATTGGAAAGTGTTTTATGGGGATCTGGGAACGGATTATTCTCATTTTAATGGTTTCCTATGGGAAATTAATTTTTGGGATACACACTTTTCGCCTTACACACTCTGTCTGGGAACTAATTAAGTTTATAAGCCAAGGTATACTGTATTCTATATTCTATACTGTATTCTATATTCTATACTGTATTATATATTCTATACATTTCATTAATAAGCGCCTTTCAAAACTCTCAATGTCACTTTACAGTCACAGAATAAGTTAGATGGCTAGCTAGATAGCTAACTAGCTGGCTACGTAGCTAGCTAGTTAGCTATCTAACGAACATTTACCTTCATAACATTTAAATTACCGATAGATTGAAAAATCATTGTAGATTTGAAGCAACACCTAATCGTTCCCTTAGAGAAAAAATAAATAAATGATGCTTTTAATTGTTAGTAAGATGAGTAGAATCTTCAATCACAAGGATGGTCTTTTGTAGGTGACGGCGGGTTGATAAAAGACTAAGGTGGGGCGAGGTAATTTTATTGCAGTCACTTATAATACCCGTGAGGTCTGACTGCGAATAATAAAGTCATTTGAAAAACATTTTTTATAAAGCAGACATTTAGAATTTCTGATTGGTCTATTTGTCCTATTTTTTATGTGTGGCTTACTTATCATTTTGGATGATGCATGAGAGTATGGGTCGCATATCATGTGTCGAGCCCATCAAGAGCTCACTCATTCACGCTTGGTTTGAGGCTTAATGTTTGATTTGACTGCAGACAAATTACTCACATTTACTTCAGCCTGTTTGTTTTCACAGCAGTCAAAAAGGAGACATCATGAGGACCGACTTATTGTCCGTGTCTGTCTTGGTATGAGTCACACTGCTGTCGCCGATGACGATTCATATCAATCTATATTCATATTTTGTCACAGGCTACATGTGACGAACACAGCTTAACTGACATCAGAAACACGTTTTATAACATCTAAAAGATCCTAAACACGCAGTATGATATTTTTAGTCAAATGCAAAACACCAATAAAAATGACTTAAAGTGTCCAAAATCTACAAAAAAAATGAACCCGGAAGTGGCCAGTTTCAGAAGGTCCCGCCCCCTTGTTAGTGATGTCACCCCAAGACATCTTGCCTTGCTGGAGAATCAAAACAATGGCTTCAGATTCGGAGAAGATGCTTTCTTGTTACTCGTCCAATTATGAATACGATTCAAATAGTTCTGAAGAGGAAAGCATACATGTTTGCAATCGATTAAAAAATTAATTCCATGCCATTTTGAGGTATCTGGGGGTGGGAAATGTAGCACAAAAAGATGCAGAAAATGGCGACAAAGCTCTTGTAAGGAATTAATCAGCCCGTTTCCACAGGCTGATTAAATCCTTACATGGAGCTTTGTCGCCCTCTTCTGCTTCTTTTTTGGTGCTACGCAAAGTTTTCTGACCAGCCAAGTACAGCCAAATCCATTGACATGATGGAAGGACTGCTACAATGTGTCCTTTTTTCGGTCAGGGGCGTTCCTTCAGTGACGTAGGGTGAGGACTCGTCACCAACTCAAAAACAAGACTTCTGAATATTCAGCACGAGTCTTAAAACGTAAAATATAGCTATATGTGGTGGAATCTTTGTAAAATACGCTCAGTAGAAGTCATTTTACAAATTGTAGACACAACTAGTCCGGAGACGTCGGTTGCCCTTTAAAGGACAACCAACACCATTTTTTTGTTTCCTAACTGACATCAGAAAAGTGTGAATCCCAAACATTAATTTCCCATTGGAAACCATTAAAATGAGAATAATCCGTTCCCAGGTCCCCATATTTTTTTTTTCTACTTCCTAATTTTCTCTGCCTTAAAACTACACAAAAACATTTTTTTTTTTGAAACCGTAATTTTTATTAATAAACCGCAACCCGGAGTGGGACAATAAAAAAACATACTCATTATGGTAAAACCGGATTAGTTGGCAGGTATGTCATCAGATAATCGCATGGCGTGTACACTTCCTTGTCCCCGATTCATATCTCTGAATCAAGTGATGTTACGAAATGCTGGGAAATGTTCAATTTCCTGATATGTCACATTTTTTTTTACAACTGGCAAGATGGGTTTGACACTCTAAGAGTCATAAGAATCATTGACAGTTCAAGGCCAGCGAAAAAAAAAAAAAACGAATCATGGGATGCAGTCGATATTTGAAGGGCTTCTATCGGCTAAAACGTCAGAAACGATCCCCCGTCGCAGTGTTTGTTTGCGTTGTCAGGGGAAGTCTGAAAAAAACACAACATACACACACTCGCCGGCGGCGCACAAAAGATCAGCCAAATGCTATCAATAAAGCAGGGTGTTTGCTTCGGTTTGTCGAGCTGGGAGCCTCGCAAGGCACAACATTGGCACAGCGCAGTCCAAACAGAGTCAAATGCCATCAGTAGTAGCTCATTGCTCACAGCTTGCTAGGGGATCAGCTATGACATGTGTAGCATTTAGTTTCTCCACACGAAAGGCAAGAAGTCACAGATGGGCCCGGATTCAATCCTCTTGGACAAAGATTGTTTTCAACAAAGCCTTCCCTTTCAGTGAGTGGCATCATCCCGGGCAATGACACATGACAGTGGACATTATTCTGCTATTATGGAGACAATGGTCCCTCAACCAATTTCACAGTCTCTGTTGTAGTTTGAGTGATGGATGTGCAGATGATTGTCAACAATGTTTGCGTTCAGTAGATCAGCTGTTTTTTTTTTTTTTTTCTTCATGAGCCACACACACATCAACGATTTAACTAAACATTATGGCGTCACTACCTTAGTGTGTCTCTATAAATGGAAGGAGTGACCCCGAATGACTCGCTGGCAGAGAACAAGAAGCCCCTCTTGTGCTGGAAGTAACAGCAACAGTGGCGCAATTGGACAAATGACACATCCACGAGCAAATACACTCTCGGGGTGGATGACATCATCCGTGCAAAGGCTCGCTTTGCAGGAAATGGCTTTGGCCTCAAAACATATTCTTAAGGGACAACCGACGTCTTCGGACATATTGTGTCCATAATTTGTAAAGAGTCCACCGCATATAGCTATATTTTACGTTTTAAGACTTGCACTAAATATTCAGGAAGTCTTGTTTTTGAGTTGGTGACGAGTCCGTATGTGACGTCACTAAAGGAACGCCCCTGACCGAAAAAAAAGACACATTGTAGCAGTCCTTCCATCACGTCAATGTATTTGGCTGTACTTGTTTGGTCTGAAAACCTCGTGTTGCACCCAAAAGCCGCCAGGAAAAGGCGACCAAGCTCCAGGTAAGGAATTTATTTACAAAAACAAAAAAAGTGACGTCGGTTGTCCTTTAACTCATTCACTGCCAGACGATGTGGATTCTATGCGTGTGGATTTCTATGATCTTGAAATGAGGGTGGTTGTCCAAAATACAGTGCAATGCATACATATTGGTCTCTATAGCACTTTAACAACAGCTAAAGCTGGAACAATGCGCTAACATAGAAAAAAAGAAAAAAAATGCTGCCCCCTTGTGGAAGTGAAAAAAAAACATTGCCAGAGGCCATGGCCAGCGCTTTATCGGCACCCAAGCATGAAAATCCAAAACCCGAACACATTCGGGAATGGCGCTCTACGTCATATTTTCAATTCCCGAATATATATATCCGGGAATGGCAGTGAATGAGTTAAGATCAGTTCACAAGACTTTTTTGTGTTTGATTTTTTTCCCCCCCCAGTTTTCACATATATGTTGTCAAAACAGTTCCCCATTCACGAGGAGGTGCAAAAAACGGTTTGAAAAAAAAATGGTGATATACACACCAGGCCTGAAGTTGGCAAACTTGAGGCATGATGATAATGATATCTAATACAGTAAAGTCTCGTTATATCGATATTCAAGGGAGTCCGAAAAAATATCGATATAACCGGGACTATCGATATATCCGATATCGATATAACGAGACTTTACTGTATTAAAACATAAATAACATTTATGACCCCCATCTATAAATCTATGAAGGCTGGATGATTATGGGAAAAAAATAAAGACAATTATTTTTATTGACAGTGATTATTAAAATGACAATTTATTGATTTCAAAACACACTATTTATTTAACTAGTCAAACGAAGGGCTTTCTTCAATCATCATGTTTTAAAGATCCCCACCTTACGAACCAGATACGTTCCGAGCGGCTGTTTGTAAGGTGAATTTGGTCGTAAGTTGCTTCAGTGCTATATTTTGTATGGAATGAATGTTTAAGTCAAACACTGAACGGGGAATTATAAAACACAGATGCTCTAACAGTCGTAAAATAAATTCACACCTACTGTAGTACGACGACAAACATCCTTGGGTCTTCAGTAAGCCATTACTGAAGCTGCTGGCTGGTAATTACTGAATGACGTGCCAGCAGCTATTAGTTTTTGTTATGCATCAACTGGGAAGAGGGACTTCCACATACTCTACGCAGCCAATCGCAAGCGAGCTCAGCCGGACAAATACGCAGAATACAAAATCTACCTTACAGTATCTCTGTCCGAACATTTAATCGACATACCGTACCCGCAAAAATGTTCGTATGTACCGTTATTCGTAACTCGAGAGTTCGGAAGTTGGTCTGTATTACAGCTTTTGCAGTGCAAAAAAAGGAAATAATTGTGGAACAGCATGTGCTACAGGCCAGAATTGACATGGAATGACCCTAATTTCGGACAATTCTGAACGATGGGAGAATCTACACAGCGACGTACTGAAGAATACGGCGTAAAGAGCTTTCTCTCACGCAATAATCCGAGCGACGGTGTAGCAGCTGATCAGAACATGGCAACCCACTGGCTCCAGGTCCAGCTATAACAAGTCGTGGGTAAATTCCTCACCTCTGTGTTTAAGTACCTTATATTTGTCAGCAACAATCTTGACAGATCATTTTGATGGATAAATAAAGATGTGTATTATTATACGAATGATGAAAGGATGCAAAGGAAAAAGGAATCCATACAAATATAAATGGTGCTTTATAAATTGGGAGTTTAAATTGAGTTCTGTTACGTGTCGGGTAGAGCCGGGAACAAAAAAAACATGGATCCGAAAGATGATTGACATGTCATGTGTATGACATCTTGTAAGTTGTCTTCAAAATATAAAGTTGCTTCCTTGAAAGAAATACATAAACCAATAAATAAATAAATAAATAAATAAATAAATAAATAAATAAATATATATATTCCCATCAATCAGGCTCCACAAATAATCCGCACAAGCCATCTGCACACTTGATGTAAAAAGCTATCAACCCAGCTAAACAGAACAACATTGATGATGAACTAGGTAAAATTATCGCAGAGAAAGCACCTACAAGGGATCATTCCTCAAGATGGTGAAAGAAGAAGGTTACGTTCCTCATCAAGTGTTTAATGCTGATGAAACCGGCCACTCCATTCTATCAAGCCATCAAAAACCATCACAAAAGTAAATAAAATGACTTTATTATACAGTACAATTTATTTCTTTAATTATAAGACCATAGCATATTTATATATACATATAATAAGGTATATTTTGTGTAGTTTTAAGGTTTACAAAATTAGAATGTAGAAAATTATGTTTTATGGGGACCTAGGAACGGATTACTCTCATTTTAATGGTTTCCTATGGGAAATTAATTTTTGGGATACACACTTTTCACCTTACACACTATGTCTGGGAACCAATTAAGTTCGTAAGCCAACGTATTACGTAAACTGTTTGCATTTCTGCGTGTGTTACCGTTTTTTTTTTAAAAATATAATTTCAAATAATGTACGGCATACTGCAACTTTTATACGGGAATTGTAATTCTTTATAAAAGCAGTTATTAGCCAATGTTGACAGGTATGCAACTTGCAGATGAAATGTTTGGGAATTGAATCGATTTATAAATCTGAACAAATATGACCAGTGTGTGTGTGTGCGTGTGTGTGTGTGTGTGTGTGTGTGTGTTTGTATGACTAGTCTTGTGAGGACCATTTTATACCATACGTAGTGAGGACATTTTGGACAAGTGAGGACCTTTTGGTCGGTCCTCACAATTTTTCTCATTCTAAAGGCTTCTCGAGGGTCTATATATGCATCTGTTAACGTTTCAGAAAGGTCCTCACATATTCACCCAAAATGCTTTTTTGTGTGTATTTTCATTTCACTTGGATACGCACACGTTTTATTCACTTTGTGTGTTTGTGTGTGTGTGTGCGTGGTTAATGAGGAAAAAAGTTCATACCACAAAAGGTAAAAGGATATTTTAACCAAATTCACTATAGGGGTGAGGACTTTGAATGTAGCCATTCAGAAACCTCACTCGTGCTGTTGTTTCAGTTTCAAGTCCACTTTTTATTTCTTTATTTTTAAAGAAGTTGAAGTGGGAAATGGGGTGACATTTAGTCTTCAAATGGAACACTAGTTCTTCTCTAAACTTATCTGAGGTGGTCCTCACTCCTTATCTGGAGTTTTCCGGACCTCACAAACCCTTTGAAACAGGAATGTGTGTGTGTGTGTGTGCGTGTTTATGTGTGTGAGATTTGTCTTCTGATGGCCGCCACTAAAAAGAGTAATTACCTCACAGATGGTGAGGGGCTGGTCGGGACCAGACTATGTGATGGAGAACAATCATTGAGACTTGATTGCTCAAGAAGCACAAGGCGGAGCTGACAGGAGGAGGGGTCTCCAGAATGTTTCCGTGTGTGTGTGTAAGTGTGTGTAAGTGTGTTTCTAATAGAAATGTGATGAGTTTTTTTTTTTTTTTTTTTGGGGGGGGGGGGGACTGTTTAACTAGCCCATTGCGACCCATGACGCCGTTTGACAATGATGTGTTTTGTTACACCCGCACAGTAGATCAAATCAAATTTCACGTGCTGCTCTTCGGGGGGGGGGTTCGTCTATTTGATTCATCATCGCCACGAGTGTGAGGAAATCGTTTGTATAGCAACGCGGCGGTTATTCCATTGGCGGCTGCGGAAAGATGATTGAAGTATGATATGCGGGAGGTGCAAATGGATCATAAATCCGCATGTCACTTATGCAAAGTGATGTAAATGGCGCCCCCCTGATTAAGACGCAGAGTCGTTTAAAAAAGGAGGACCGGAGGAACCTTGACACACATAGCGACACACACAGACACACACACACACACGGTAACTAAATATGAAATTCAACACTATCTGTCTTTCTATCGCTCTCCTCTCTCTCTTTTTCTCTGTCTCTTTCGCTGTTCTCTCTCTCTATCAATCTCTCACTTTTCTCGCTCTCTCTTTTTCTCTATATCACTCTCTCTCTGAGTATGAGTCTCTCTTTCTCTCTTTCCACCAGTCTTGATTTCTCTCTCCCTTCTGTGTTCTCTCTCTCTCTCTTTTTTTTCTCTGTATAAGTCTCTTTCTCTCTCAATCTCTCTCTCTCTCTTTTCTCTGTATAAGTCTCTCTTTCTCTCTCTCACTCTCTCTATCTCTTTTTTTCTCTGTATAAGTCTCTCTTTCTCTCTCTCCACCAGTCTTGATTTCTCTCTCCCTTCTGTATTCTCTCTCTCTCTTTCTATCCCTTTCTCTATCTCTATTTTTTTCTCTGTATAAATCTCTCTTTCTCTCTCTCTCTCTCTCTCTCTCTCTCTCTCTTTTTTTCTCTGTATAAATCTCTTTTTCTCTCTCAATCCCCCTCTCTCTCTCTCTCTCTTTTCTCTGTATAAGTCTCTCTCTCTCTCTCTCTCTATCTCTTTTTTTCTCTGTATAAGTCTCTTTCTCTCTCAATCTCTCTCTCTTTTTTTTTTCTCTGTATAAGTCTCTCTTTCTCTCTCTCAATCTCTCTATCAGTCTCTTTCTCTCTCTCTCTCTCTCTTTTCTCTGTATAAGTCTCTCGTTCTCTCTCTCTCCATCAGTATCGATTTCTCTCTGCCCTCTCTATTCTCTCTCTCTCTCTCTCTCTCTCTCTCAGTCTCACTTTCTCTTTTTATCTCTCTCGCTCTCTTTTCTCTCTATATCAGTCTCTTTCTCGCTCTCTCTATCAGTCTCTCTCTCTCTTTTCTCTCACTCACTCACTCACTCAGTCACTCACTCTCTCTTTTTCTCTGTATAAGTCTCTCTTTCTCTCTCTTTTTATCTCTCGCTCTCTTTTCTCTCTCTCTCAGTCTCTTTCTCTCTCTCTCTCTCTCTCTCTCTCCCCCTATCAGTCTCTCTCTCTTTTCTCTCACTCACTCTCTCTCTTCTTTCTCGCTCTCTCTATCTATCTCTCTATTTCTGTCGTTCTCTCTCTCTTCATCTCTTTCTCACTCTCTCTCTTTTCTCTCTCTCTCTCATTCCTCTCTCACTATCAGTCTCGCTTTCTCTCAATCTCCATCTCTCTCTTTTTTATCTCTATCAGTCTCTCACTCTTTTCTCTCTCTCTTCTCTCGCTTTTTTTCTCTCTCACACACACACACACACACACACACACACACACACACACACACACACACACACACACACACAAAAAGCACACGCCGCCACGCGCCTGCCACCCGAGCAGTTTATCAAGTAATTATTGTTTGATTACCAGCGTTTCATTATCCGCGCTGATTGAGTCACAACCAACGGCAAAGGTCAAGCGCCATTAACGCGCTGCTCCCGAAACATATTTCCACAACCGACAGCGTGTTTGCACTCCCTCTCCTCTGAAAGGGCTAATTGCTAATGCATTTTGTTTGAGGAAAGAAAGAAAAGAGAAGACCGCATGCTTCGTGTCCCAATGAGACAAAATATTCATCCCATTAAAAAAAAATTAAAAAAATAACACACATTGAGCCAGAGAAGACATTTTTGGCTAATGCAGTGTGTGTGTGTGTGTGTGTGTGTGTGTGTGTGTGTGTGTGTGTGTGTGTGTGTGTGTGTGTGTGTGTGTGTGTATGCGTTTTTCCATACCTGGGTGGGAAAGATATTTCCAATTCATGCAGTCGATCCTTGAACACCGACAGTTCTTTGTCGTACTCTAAAAGCTGATGAGGAAAAAAAAAAAATAATGAAAAATTGCAAAAAGAGATGCACCCGGGCACATTTGATCTTCATTTGCCACAATTGAGCAATAAAATAATAATAATAATAATAATAATAATAATACATTTCTAAGCGCCTTTCAAAACTCTCAAGGTCACTTTTCAGTCACAGGATATTTTTCTTTGGGTGAGCACATGCGCCAGCGTCCACTCAACCTGGAAAAACTCAAATAGATAGAAAGCTGACTAGCTAGCTAATAGCTAATAGCTAGCTAATAGATAGCTATTAGCTAGCTGAGAAGATGAGAAGGTTTCTTCAGCCGCCATCTGTAGAAATTTGAAGGTTTCGGACGTTAGATAGCTAGATAGGTAGATAGCTAATAGATAGCTAGCCAGCCACCCAAACTGCTAATAGATAGCTAATACACAGATAGCAAGATAGCTAGCGAGCCTGTTAGATAGCTAATATATATAGATAGGTAATATATATTTTCCATTAAATATATAAATTCCATTCAATATCAGTTATCTAGCTAGCTACCAAGATATCTATTTGCTATCTATTAGCTATCTATCAGCTGTCTAGCTGGCTGGCTGGCTGGCTATCTATTAGCGATCTAGGTCGCTATTCGGCCAGCTATATAATAGCTATCTGTTAGCTGTCTAGATGGTTGGCTAGCTATATACCTATCTATCGATTTGCTATTTAGCTAGCTATCTAATAGCTATCTATTAGCTAGCTAGCTTTCTATCTATTTGAGTTACTCCGGGTTGAGTGAACGCTAGCGCGTGTGGCTGCCGTTGCTCACCCACAGAAAAACTTATCCTGTGACTGTAAAGTGACCTTGAGAGTTTTGAAAGCCGCTAATAAATGAAATGTATTATTATTATTATTATTATTATTATTATTATTATTATTACTAATAGATAGCAAATAAAGTGCTAGCTAGGTAGCCAGCCAGATAATCCATTCCACTTTTTATTAGTCTGCTTTAGCGTAACAGCGCTGCATTGCTTATTTTGATAAAATCGCATCAATTGGAATCTATCAATAGACCAATCGATCAACGATCTGTGATTTGCTTTGTTGAAACGCTTACATTTATATCTGACTCAAAAACTTGGTTAAAGGACTACATTTCAAGTTAACCGGCAGCGCCGTTTTCCCCAAAATACAGTGAGACCTCAACTTACAAACACCTTATCATACACACTTTTCGTCCTACAACCTTCAAATTTCTGAAAATTCAACCTTATAATAAGCACTATTTTCATAATACACACCCACCACGGCTGTCGGAGTGATCTTCGGCGGAAGCACACGACCGAACAGCACCAGAGGTGAAGTTACCAACAGTCCTTATGGAAGGTGACTCTCCTTCCATAAGCCATCAACGACCATCAAAAAGGTAAATAAAACTTTATTTTACAGCACAGTTTATTTCTTTAATTACAGTCCTCATGTAATGCGCCTCTCTTTCCAAACAGCAATTCCCTTTGACCTTCGACCTCCAACACCATTCCATCAAGCCATCAATGACCATTACAAATATAAATAAAGTGACTTTATGATACAATGCAGTGTATTTCTTTCATTATAATACAATAGCACATTTATTATACATGGAATAAGGTATGTTGTGTGTAGTTTTAAGGCTTATTTAGTTGAAAAGTATATTTTATGGAAACCCGGGAACGGATTATTCCCATTTTAATGGTTTCTTATGGGATTTTTTTTTTGAGATACACACTTTTCGCCTTACACACTCTGTCTGGGAACCAATTAAGTTCGTAAGTTGAGGTCTCACCGTAATTGAGTATTCCGGCTTGTTGCGCTCATTACTAAATTAGTATTAGATCATGTCAAGATAAGAGCGTGTGATTGAGTTTTGACACGCATGCATTCGACCGCTCAGTGGATGGATGGCGGGATAGGGTGGACAGTGGAGCGTGGACTTGCATCCCATGCTCCGCCATCCCTCATCCACAGTGTGTGAGTCTCTCCGATGACCCCCACCCCCCCCACTGTGAGTTTGATGAATGCGGCACATCTGCCCTTGTGAACCCAAGAGACAGCGACTGGGAGGGCCCCCGCTGGCTTCTCGTAATGGCCGCTGTTCTACATGGCTGACACATAATCACAAATACAAAGAACCGACGCAAAGACATCACACGTACGCGTCGACTCGACAATGATTTGGACAGGAAGTGAGAAGTTGTCAGGCGACGACGTAGTTACTGTCTCCTATCGCAACACGTTTCAGCTCTTCCCTTGAATATAATACCCGTTCAACAAAGTCTTTTGATATTTCATCACGTACACGTCAACGTAAAGCCGTGCGTAATACACTATGTCATCATTCGCAGGCCGAAAAAAATGATCTGGCGGGCCGGATTCGGCCCCCAGGCCTTGACTTTGACACCTATGTATTAACTCATTCACTGCCATTCACGAATTTATTCGGGAATTGAAAATATGACATAGAGCTCCATTCCCGAATTTGTTTGGGTTTTGGTTTTTCTTGCTTGGGTGCCAATAAAGCGCTGGTCAGACCTCTTTTTACCTCCCACAAGAGGGCAGCATCGGCATTTAGTACACCTGCCCCCATTTCTAGCTCGGATAGAATGGTCTAAGAAGTATAAAATCAGCCAATTTCCAACGGAGCTTGGGCGCCATCTTCTGCATTTTCAATTGACGGCTCGAATTGATACGGGAGGACTCCTTTAATCGATTGCAAACATTTATCCTTTCCTCTTCAGAACTATTTGAATCATACTCATAACTGGATGAGGAGCAAGAAAGGATCTTGTCCGAATCTGAAGCCATTGTTTTGATTCTAGAGCAAGGCAAAGACATCTGGGCGTGACGTCACGAACAAGGGGGCGGGACCTTCTGAAACTCGTCATCTCCGAGGTCATTTTGAAGTAGTTTTGGGACACTTTAAGTCATTTTTATTGGTGTTTTGCATTTGACTAAAAACATCAGCCTGCATGTTTTGGGTATTTTAGATGCTATAAAACGTTTTTATGTTGTCAGTTAGGAAACAAAAAATGGTGTCGGTTGTCCTTTAACTGTGATGTGCAAAAATGTGTCCACTCCAGTGCCAGGGTTTTTGTCATTTTTACTCAAAATTCCATGACCCACAGAATACTGAATTTTAGGACAAATGTCCCGGATGGAAGCAGAAGTCTCCCTACTCCGAAAGGAAAAAGGCCCTCCAAGGGTTGCTAAGCGAACTTTGCTGTCAGTCTCACAGGGAGGCAGTCATGCAGGTGCCAAAGCTACCTGCTCATCTCCCGGATAATTAATGTATACAAGAAGCCACTAATTGCACTTTTCACTAATGATTTATGGGTTTTGTGAAAGGGGTAAATTGTGTGTGTGCGCGTGCGTTTATGTGTGTGTACACTAGCGAATGAGTACAGCTGGATGAGGAGACATGATTAATGAAGAGCGTGAGAGACGGACTGGCACGGCGGCGACGGAAACCCCTTGTCGGACACGCGCAGACTGACGGTTTTTGTCGTTGTTGAGCGGGTGTTCTTCAATTGTTATGGCGGTTGTTTTTTTATGTTTATCGCGCTTTTGCGGTAGGATTGTTGCGGTTAACTCATTCACTGCCGGACGATGTGCAAATGTGTGTCCGCTCCAGTGCCAGGGTTTTTGTCATTTTCACAAAAATTCTAGGAACCACAGACTATTGAGTTTTAGTACTACATAAACATTCAATTCAGCGTAAGAAACCTCAGATTCTTTTCTTTCATCAGAAAAAAAAAAGAGTTAATTCATAAGTTTTATGCATCTGGAGTTATATGAGGTTGAAATGGGGGCGGCTAATTACAGTATATATTATATTTTGAAAATGTTTTTCATTCCTTATATTGCGGTGCGCCTTATATATGGGAAAAGTTTGACAAGACACCATTCATTGGGGGTGCGCCTTATACTCCAGTGCGCCTTATACACCGGAAAATACGGTATGTAGTTGCATATATGCTTTAATCTAGATCTTACATTTTTATATTGCATTCTGTAATGTGAACAGTTCTTTTTCTAAGGCATTTATTTTTGTGTATATGATATTTTGTTTCTCTTTTTTAGCCCCACCCCACCAATTTTGATGGTGGATATTGCAAATTTCACTATTGTAGGACTAATCAAGTTTTTTATGATCTTATCAAGTTCAGTCAAATGTTACTAAGAGACGAAAATCAGCTTTTTGATAACTGTTGCAGCTCAGTATTACCGTATTTTCCGGTGTATAAGGCACACTGGAGTATAAGGCGCACCTGCAATGAATGGTGTATTTTTAAACGTTTTCCATGTATAAGGCGTATCGGACTATAAGGCGCACCCACAATGAATAATGTATTTTTAAACTTTTTCCATATATAAGGTACACTGGAGTATAAGGCGCACCTGCAATGAATGGTGTATTTTTAAACATTTTCCATATATAAGGCATATCGGACTATAAGGCGCACCCACAATGAATAATGTATTTTTAAACTTTTTCCATATATAAGGTACACTGGAGTATAAGGCGCACCCGCAATGAATGGTGTATTTTTAAACGTTTTCCATATATAAGGCATATCGGACTATAAGGCGCACCCACAATGAATAATGTATTTTTAAACCTTTTCCATATATAAGGTACACTGGAGTATAAGGCGCACCCGCAATGAATGGTGTATTTTTAAACCTTTTCCATATATAAGGTACACTGGAGTATAAGGCGCACCCGCAATGAATGGTGTATTTTTAAACATTTTCCATATATAAGGCGTATCGGACTATAAGGCACACCCACAATGAATAATGTATTTTTAAACTTTTTCCATATATAAGATGCACTGGACTATAAGACGCACCTCAATGAATGAAAAAAAAAGTTTCCAAATATAATATCTATATAGATATCTAAAAGTTTACCATATACTGTATAAGGCCCACCGGAATATAAGGCGCACCTTCAATGAATGAAAGAAGTTTCCAAATATAATATGTATATATATATATATAACAGTTTTCCAAATATAAGGGACACCACACTATAAGGTGCTACAGTAGAGGCTGATGTTATGCACTACTTCTACAGGGGGAAATGGAGTCTGTGACTGCTGTTGCGAGACCTGTTGTGGTTCAATATGACTTCACATATAAGGCACACCTGCGTATAAGGCGTAAGGTCATATTTTGAGGAAAATTAAGAATTTTGGGTGCGCCTTATACACCGGAAAATACGGTAAGTTACTCCCAGACAGCCATCCACAAATCAAATAAATGGATTCTCTTCACTGTTCACACAATTTGCAAACAAGGTGCAATTCATAATACTGTACCGCATTAAAAATGTCATGAAATGCGTCACAGCGTATGGTGAAACCAGATTATAAGGCTCAAGGTCATCTTTTGAAGAAAATTGAAGAGTTTTGGGTGCACCTTATACACCGTAAAATACAGTATTTTTTTGTGTTCCCCAGACAATCTTGTAAACAATGGAGACGGGGGGGTCTTTTTTGTAAGAGTCAATGTAATCTCGCTAACTTTGAAAACTGAATATGCGCCATTTTACATACAGTAAACAAACCGTCATGACAGTACACGTGATATTATTCCAAAATAAGGGTTGGACACCGATTGAGGGAAATGAGGTATAATACAAATACTTTTAAGTAAGTGGAAGAGTTGATACAATAGATGAGTAGCATATGGCCGTGTGTGCTTGCGATCTCTTCTAAGTGAATGTTGAGTAATTCATTCGGGGTGAATGAACGAAAGCGTACGGCACAACATTTCACACTACATTTAATCCGAGGTCAATTAAGCATAATGCTCCGTTGCGTTGGCGGGTGAGTGCTTTCCCCCCCCCAAAAAAATAAAAAAAATCAGC
This sequence comes from Hippocampus bargibanti, assembly GCF_051943395.1. Classification (NCBI taxonomy): domain Eukaryota; kingdom Metazoa; phylum Chordata; class Actinopteri; order Syngnathiformes; family Syngnathidae; genus Hippocampus; species Hippocampus bargibanti. The sequence continues at coordinate 19,128,218 of NC_142746.1, forward strand.
TTCTATTGGTTCAAGGCCTCTTGACATTATAAAGTCAACAGTAGTTTGTCAACCAGAATTGACCTTGGGCGTTGTGGAGGAGGTGATGCGAGATGATGGGGTAGAATATCACACAAGGGTGGGCGAAATGAAGAAGTGTCTGCGTAAAAACTACCCTGTCAAAAAGCGGAATTTCTGACTTTGCTGGGATGAAAAATCAGACCTTAAATCAGAGAGGTGCTGATAGTTAAGGCCGGAAGTTGAGGAGGGGGGAACCAACAGAGGGGGAATATAAGGTGTCCGACCCCTCCAACAGAGTCTCTCAGCATCTGTAATTGTGCTTTGATTTAAAGGACAACCGACGTCTCCGGACAAGTTGTGTCCATAATTTGTAAAATGGCTTCAAATGACTTCTACTGAGCGTATTTTACAAAGATTCCACTGCATATAGCTATGTTTTACGTTTGTTTTAAGACCCCTGCTGAATATTCCGGAAGTCTTGTTTTTGAGTCGGTGATGACTCCGTACGTGACGTCACTGAAGGAACGCCCCTGACTGAAAAAAGGACACATTATAGCAGTCCTTCCATCACGTCAACGTATTTTGCTGTACTTGTTTGGTCTGAAAAACTCGTGTTGCACCAAAAAGAGCCAGAAGAGGGCGACCAAGCTCCATGTAAGGAATTTATCAGCCTGTGGAAACGGGCTGATTAATTCCTCACAGGAGCTTGGTCGCCATTTTCTGCCTCTTTTTTTAGTGATACACTTCCCCTCCAGTGTTGCCTCAAAACGACACGTAATGAATTCTTAAATTGCAAACGTATGCTTTCCTCTTCAGAACTATTTGAATCATATTCATAACTGGATGTGTAAGTGATTTTGGACACTTTAAGTCATTTTTATTTGTGTTTTGCATTTGAATAAAAATATCATACTGCGTGTTTTGGGTATTTTAGATGCTATAAAACGTTTTTCTGATGCAAAACTAAAAAAAAAATGGTGTCAGTTGTCCTTTAAGAATAATCGTACAGGCAACGCTGCCGGCATAAAAACGAGAAGCAGGTTAGACAGCGAGGTTCATCACTTACGTGCACCGCCACCACCTTTAATGGACCCCCCCCCCCACGCTGCCCCCCCCCTCGACGCCACACTGATAAAGTTACGATAAAGAGATATTGAAACGGAATCAATGAGCGTGGAAAGGGGAAGGCGGGGCCGTGCTGTCGAAACTCCACTGGAGCAGAGGCCCGTCGTGCCCATTGACAACCAAAAAAAAATTTAATCTTCCCAAATACTCATCAGGGCTCTCCATCGTCCCGCCGTGACAGCGCCGGGGATAATTAATTATACAATTTGGATGGGAATATCGACGAAACAAACCTATTAATCATAGCAGAAGTCAATAGGCATGGACACATTCAATCATGTCCCAACCAATGATTACTCCTCTCAAAATACAATCATTATTTTCAAGCGCAGCCGAGAATTAAATTTCTGTCAAACTGGTACATGTCTTACGGTTGATGAAGGGGGCAATGATTTCATTTTTATTTATTTTTTTCTCTTCCCTTTTTTCAAGCTCGAGGAGCGATATTTATCCATTTAGAAAGGTAGTTTGTTTTATAAGGATCATAACATGGTTAAAGCAGCTTCGCCAGATAATCTGTGTGGCTGCTATTATGTCGTCTATCTTGACTTGGCCAAGTAGGAGGGAAGAACGTGAGATTAACAAATTCGATTGTTTCTACATGTCTATATACAGTAAAGTCTCGTTATATCGATATCGGATATATCGATAGTCCCGGTTATATCGATACTATTTCTATGCACGCACGGAGAAAATTACATGCAAACAGGGTCGGATATATCGATAGTCCCGGTTATATCGATATTTTTTCAGACTCCCTTGAATATCGATATAACGAGACTTTACTGTAATATGAAAAAAAAAATCTATATTCTGCTCAGTGTGCATGGTCGCCATATTTTCTGGTGTATAAGGCGCACCCAAAAGCCTTGATCTTCTTCAAAAAAATGATCCTGCGCCATTGACTGAGTCATTTTTTTCTTCTCTAGACAAGTTAAACCAACACTCGTGAGGCTCCCTATATGAGCGAATACAATAATACTCATTTTTAATTAAAATACCGTATTTTCCGGTGTATAAGGCATACCCAAAAGCCTTAATTTTCTTCAAAAAACGATCCTGTGCCTTTGACAGTTAAACTTTTTTCTTCTCTAGACAAGTTAAAAACAGTCGTGAGGCTCCCTATATGAGCAAATACAATAATACTCATTTTTAATTAAAACACCGTATTTTCCGGTTTATAAGGCATACCCAAAAGCCTTAATTTTCTTCAAAAAAATGATCCTGCGCCATTGACTGAGTCATTTTTTTCTTCTCTAGACAAGTTAAGAACACACGTGAGGCTCCCTATAAGAGCGAATACAATAATACTCATTTTTAATTAAAATACCGTATTTTCCGGTTTATAAGGCATACCCAAAAGCCTTAATTTTCTTCAAAAAAATGATCCTGCGCCATTGACTGAGTCATTTTTTTCTTTTCTAGACAACTTAAGAACACACGTGAGGCTCCCTATAAGAGCGAATACAATAATACTCATTTTTAATTAAAATACCGTATTTTCCGGTTTATAAGGCATACCCAAAAGCCTTAATTTTCTTCAAAAAACGATCCTGTGCCTTTGACAGTTAAACTTTTTTCTTCTCTAGACAAGAACAGTCGTGAGGCTCCCTATATGAGCGAATACAATAATACTCATTTTTAATTAAAATACCGTATTTTCCGGTGTATAAGGCATACCCAAAAGCCTTAATTTTCTTCAAAAAACGATCCTGTGCCTTTGACAGTTAAACTTTTTTCTTCTCTAGACAAGTTAAAAACAGTCGTGAGGCTCCCTATATGAGCAAATACAATAATACTCATTTTTAATTAAAACACCGTATTTTCCGGTTTATAAGGCATACCCAAAAGCCTTAATTTTCTTCAAAAAAATGATCCTGCGCCATTGACTGAGTCATTTTTTTCTTCTCTAGACAACTTAAGAACACACGTGAGGCTCCCTATAAGAGCGAATACAATAATACTCATTTTTAATTAAAATACCGTATTTTCCGGTGTATAAGGCATACCCAAAAGCCTTAATTTTCTTCAAAAAACGATCCTGTGCCTTTGACAGTTAAACTTTTTTCTTTTCTAAACAACTTAAGAACACACGTGAGGCTCCCTATATGAGCGAATACAATAATACTCATTTTTAATTAAAATACCGTATTTTCCGGTTTATAAGGCATACCCAAAAGCCTTAATTTTCTTCAAAAAACGATCCTGTGCCTTTGACAGTTAAACTTTTTTCTTCTCTAAACAACTTAAGAACACACGTGAGGCTCCCTATATGAGCGAATACAATAATACTCATTTTTAATTAAAATACCGTATTTTCCGGTGTATAAGGCATACCCAAAAGCCTTAATTTTCTTCAAAAAACGATCCTGTGCCTTTGACAGTTAAACTTTTTTCTTCTCTAGACAAGTTAAAAACAGTCGTGAGGCTCCCTATATGAGCAAATACAATAATACTCATTTTTAATTAAAACACCGTATTTTCCGGTTTATAAGGCATACCCAAAAGCCTTAATTTTCTTCAAAAAAATGATCCTGCGCCATTGACTGAGTCATTTTTTTCTTCTCTAGACAACTTAAGAACACACGTGAGGCTCCCTATAAGAGCGAATACAATAATACTCATTTTTAATTAAAATACCGTATTTTCCGGTGTATAAGGCGCACCCAAAAGCCTTGATCTTCTTCAAAAAAATGATCCTGCGCCATTGACTGAGTCATTTTTTTCTTCTCTAGACAAGTTAAACCAACAGTCGTGAGGCTCCCTATATGAGCAAATAGAATAATCCTCATTTTGAATTAAAATACCGTATTTTCCGGTGTATAAGGCACACCCAAAAGCCTGGATCTTCTTCAAAAAATGATCCTGTCCCTTTGACAGAGTCAAACTTTTTTATATTTGGAAAACATCTCTCTACGTATTTCTTTCTTATATTTGGAAACCTTTTGTCATTAATTGAAGGTGCGGCTTATACTCCAGTGCGCCTTATATACAGAAACAAGTTTGAAAATACAGCATTCATTGGGGGTGCGCCTTATACACTGGAAAATACGGTTGGTTTTTGAGATACTTTCATTTTTCTGATTTTTATTTAAAATATTTTTTTGGCATGATTTTATACTTCTTCGAACTTTGTTTGAACACAAAAAAAGCACCTTCAATCAAAACAAAATAAATTTTCATAGGAATACAGTCATTTGTTTAGTGTCTATACAATACCAAAAAAAAAAAAAAAAACCACACAGCAAGGGTATTCAAACGTACTGAAAATCAACATGAAGTGTGGACATTGGGAATATAAAACCTATTTGGTGACTAAGACTAACTTTAACCTGAAATAAATGACTTGGAATGAAGACATGATGAAGAGTAAATGAATATACAAAAGGCTTTTGAGTGACTTACCGAGGTCCCATTGTTTTCACGGAAAACGTCTTGGTTGACATAACTAAAAAGCTTCTTTTCAAGCTGAAGGATGACCTGAATCGGTTGCGAGAGAAAGAGAAAAAAAGAGAGAGAGAGAGATGGACCTTCTGATTAATACCATTACTAATGCAAAGAGCACTTTGTAATTAGAGCACTAATGAACAGCGCCGTGCTTCAGTGTTAAGCAGTTCATTCTACACGCGTGTATAACACCCGTAATAACGAAGGCCATTTAACAAGATGTCTATGACATGATGGGGGTGGCGAGGAGTGGGGTGTATTGTCTGATTCAACTTTCTATTGTGACAAACGACACAATGATCATACAGAAGTTCAAATCTTGAAAAAGTGATTTTCATTCAATCAATCAATGTCGGTTGATTTTGAAGGACAACCGACGCCTAAAGGACAAGTTGTGCCCATAATTTGTAAAATGGCTTCAAATGACTTGTACTGAGCGTATTTTACAAAGATTCCACCGCATATAGCTATATTGTATGTTTTAATACTCGCGCTGAATATTCCGGAAGTCTTGTTTTTGAGTCGACGACGAGTCCGTACGTTACATCACTGAAGGAACGCCCCTGACCGAAAAAAGGACACATTGTAGCAGTCCTTCCATCACGTCAATGCATTTGGTTGTACTTGGCTGGTCTGAAAACTTCGTATAGGATCAAAAAAGAGGCAGAAGAGGGCGACAAAGCTCCATGTAAGGAATTAATCAGCCTGTGGAAACGGGCTGATTAATTCCTCACAGGAGCTTGATCGCCATTTTCTGCCTCTTTTTTAGTGATACACTTCCCCCCCAATGTTGCCTCAAAATGGCACGGAATAAATTCTTTTTATCGATTGCAAACATGTATACTTTCCTCTTCAGAACTATTTGAATCATATTCATAACTGGATGTGTAACAATAAAGCATATTCTCTGAATCTGAAGCCATTGTTTTGATCCTCCAGCAATGCAAGACGTCTTGGCGTGACGTCACGAACTAGGGGCGGGACTTTCTGGAAATTCCCAATTCGCAGCGCAATTTTTTTTGCAGATTTTGGACACTTTAAGTCAATTTTATTAGTGTTTTGCATTTGACTAAAAATATCATACTGCGTGTTTTGGGTATTTTAGATGCTATAAAACGTTTTTCTGATGTCAGTTAGGAAACAAAAAAAGTGATGTCGGTTGTCCTTTAAAGGTGAAAATGGAAGGACTACAAATTACCTTTCTGTCATTGTCACTTTCTCGAAATATGAGCTTGTCGACTTCATTGGTGTCCGTGGTTCTGACTGTCTGCATGGTGGCGGTGGAACAGAGAGTCTGAAGGCGAGAAAAAAAAAAAGGAAGAGATCATGTTATACGTGTTTCGGGTTAACTTTATAATAGTGGAGAAAATGTCTTACGGACCAAATCACGAACACATACAAGCACACTGTGTAGTTTACGCAGTAACCTTTGCGGTCTGGTGACAAACAATGACTTCCATTGAGGGAAATCAGCACAAAGCATCTTTTCAAAGCATTTTGTTGATTTAAAGACTGACATACTTGTCAACCTACGAGACACTGTGACCTTAATTACGGCTCAATTTTTCCTTACTTACTGAGAAAAAAAACATACGCGTGTGTAATATTTCATTGTGCAATTTTATTAAACATGAATACTTTTAACAAGGTACAAGATAAACCCTTACGTCTGTGTAAGCTCTCAGTCGTACAGGAGTGGTCCATCGATGAAAAGGTTTCTTCAGCCGTCATCTGTACTTCTTTTGAAGGTGTCGGATGTTTCGCTTCTTATCCAAGAAGCTTCGTCAGCAAACTAAAGTGTGCGACCGAGTTCCATTCCGACCAAACGGTCGTAAGTCAAAATGGTCGTAAGTCGAAATACATTCAAAATGTTGACTAGAGACTCTGAGGCTAAATGACTTGCAAACTCCCCATCACATGGTCGATTGCTGTGTGATAGTGAGATGCTGGCTGGCCAAAATTGGCGTACGCGTTATCGGCCTCCTAGCGCGTTGCGGTGCCAAGCGTAGAATTAAAATTTTTAAAATAAGGTCTGGAGGTCGTGGTCGTAAGTATGGATGTTTGTAAGTCGGATGTTACCTGTATATTGCATTGTATTTTGGACAGCCACCCTCATTTCAAGCTTATATAACTCCAGACCCATATATAGTGATACATTGGCTTGCGAACTTAATTGGTTCCCAGAAAGAGTGTGTAAGGCGAAAATTGTGTATCCCAAAAAAAAAATTGCCATAGGAAACCATTAAAATATGAATAATCCGTTCCCAGGTCCCCATAAAACCTAATTTTCTACTTTGAATTTTTTTAAGATTTAAAACTACACAAAATATAACTCATTTTAACAGGTATGCGGTTGACAGGTATGCACTTATGATCACCTCACTGTCTTTTAACTGCACCAAAATACGGACCCCGTGGATTGCGTAGACGGTAAAAATCCCCCCCCCCCCTTTGTGGACTCTTTTAACCATTAGTTAAACATTGGACCATCTGTGTTTGAAGACAGTTGAATGAAGTAAATCCCTTAGCCAGTGGTTCCCACACCACACAGCAGAGATTGGATGAGCCGATTGAAATTCAAAGCACAGATTAGATAATCGGGTCAAGGCAATAGAGCGAAGAAAAAAGACCCTTTGAACTCCAATGTCCTAAATCAGTCCAGCTTTGGCTATGATGAAATGTTCTGACTGGCACATGAGGCTGGATGCAAAAAAAAACCTGACTTGTTCACTGCATGGCCTCTATTTTCGCTATGTATGCCTCCTTCTAACCACAAGGATGTACTTCTAAATCTTCAACAAGTCGCTCCATCCTTCAGTCATTTAGGCAATTCAAATGAAGGGTCAATATGGTCACCTGGCAGCCAAATGCTAATGTCCTTAAGTGCGCTTAAGCAGATTTGTGCAATGAATAGACCAAAAGAAGGCACAAGTGAGAGAGGCAAGAGACACATTCCCTGTCAACAAAAGTTATTGTTCAAAACAACCGCAGAAAATCTTTTCCCTAACCATGTTTTTTGTTTATTCCTACGTTGATAGTCATGCTTTAAAATTCACAGTTCAGGAGAATTGAAATCGACACAAAGAATTACAATTGCAGGGACTTAATGGCAATTTATGAACATAAAAAAATCATTAATTTCCAATAAAACTGACAACATTCATTTATTAATTAGATCAGTTATTTCAATTAAAATAATAACTCTGAGTGTCCTTCTTGGCTTCATCTGTTCCAAAGCATATTTTTGGTAATTATTTCTTAAAATTTTTTGTTCTTCTTCTTATTATTATTATATTACTGGCTTACTTGGCTTACGAACTGAATTGGTTCCCAGACAGTGTGTAAGGCGAAAAATGTGTATCCCAAAAATTAATTTCCCATAGGAAACCATTTAAATGAGAATAATCCGTTCCCAGGTCCCCGTAAACCATAATTTTATACTTTCTAATTTTCTTAAAACTACACAAAATATACCTTATTTTATGTATAATAAATGTGCTCTGTATTATAACTAAAGAAATAAACCGTACTGTATAATAAAGTCGTTTTATTTACCTTTGAGATGGTCGTTGATGGCTTGATGGAATGGAGTGGCCGGTTTCATCAGCATTAAACACTTGATGAGGAACGTAACTTTCTTCTTTCACCATCTTGAGGAATGATCCCTTGTAGGTGCTTTCTCTGTGATAATTTTACCTAGTTCCTCATCAAATGTGTTCTGTTTAGCTGGGTTGATAGCTTTGTGCATCAAGTGTCCAGATGGCTTGTGCGGGTTGATTCATGGGATATTTTAACCTTCCAGTCTACACTCTGCCATTGAACTATCAAAGTTGAAAGTTTCTCACTGTTGTCTGCCTGTCTCTTTAATGTTTAAACCACCCCGCTCACTTTTATAAAATAAAATAAAACACATTAAGACTGGAAATACAGATGCGATATTTTTATTTTGATAATTCTGTTTGTTGGTTGTTAAAGTGCAAAAAAAAAAACAAATAACAAATATAAATGTTGATCAAATTTGATTAAAAGTAACCTTGCAAGTTTTTCTATAGATAGATCAATATGACTTTCTTGATACTTGCACTATGTACAGTTTTGTTATGAAACGGTTTGCACATTTACAGTATCCCTGTTGACATTTTTATTTTACTATGCTTAAAATATCTTGTTTTCTATCCTTACCCCCCCCCACCCCTTGACCCCCTTTCAAATTGTTGCTGTGGACTGCAAATGTCCCCATTGTAGGACAAATAAAGGTTTTCTGATTCTAAGATAATAATTATTGCCTGATCCTGGCAGTAAATAGTGACGTTCCTGACATAGCGCCTCCTCTTCGCAAAAGCTCACTTCTAATTCACCCTCGTGCTCCCGTTTGCAGGATTTTGTTCACCATAGACCAAAACAAGAAACTTGCTCTGTTATTAAAAGCCGCATCAATGCAATGAACCCACTCCCCATATGACAACGTGGCCACATCATTAGAATGTAAATGCACGTTAAGTTTTCCAGATATTTTCATTGATCACCAGAAGAAGGAAGGATATCTTCACTCATTTGAGCATTTTATCAGATCCCGCAAAGTGACTTGGCATGACATTGCTGCATTATGTGTCACAGGTCAACAATGAGTGTTTGTGGAGGGCCAGAAGCTGATGGAAGGGGTTAGGGGGGGGGTGTCGCAGAGAAAGGCGCTGGCTGGCTTTCTGCATCAATGGAGGATAATCTCATGACTGTCGCAGGAGGAAGCGGCTGTTTAAAGGAGCTCTCTATTCCAGCTGCTCCTTTTAGTGAAGAGGTTAAAGCAATCTGCCCCACTTCAAAGACCAAAACATGCGAGCCTTCTGTCTGTGGTCCTGCTAACAGATGGAGGTGAAGCGCTATGCCAAACCTTAAATACAGTGATACCTCAGTTTACGAACTGAATTGGTTCCCAGAAAGTGTGTGTAATGCGAAAAGTGTGTCTTTCAAACATTAATTTCCCATAGGAAACTATTATAATGAGAATAATCCGTTCCCAGGTCCCCATGAAACATAATTTTCTACGAAATAAACCTTAAAGGACAACCAACGCCTCCGGACAAATTGTGTCCGTAATTTGTAAAATCATTTCAAATGACTTCTGCTGAGCGTATTTTACAAAGATTCTACCGCATATAGCTATATTCTACGTTTTAAGACTCGCGCTGAATATTCGGGAAGTCTTGTTTTTGAGTTGGTGACGATTCCTGACGTGACGTCACGTCAGCTGAAACAAAGCGCTAAAATGGAGAATAGGGAAATGCTGCCCCTTCATGCAAGGGAAAAAAAAAAAAAAAAACATTGCCGTAGGTCTGGCCAGCGCTTTATCGACACCCCCTACAAGAAAAACCAAAACCTGGACAAATTAGGGAGTGGCGCTCGCCGTCAGATTTTCAATTCCTAATGCCTACTGTCCACCCAAAGTGAGCTGGGTAAGGCTGAAACAATGTGTTCGGGGAAAGCAATGTTGGAAATGAATGAATATACAGTAAAGTCTCGTTATATCGATATGGGTTATGTCGATAGTACTGCTTATTACGATACTATTCCTATGAACGCAAGGAGAAAATTTACATGCCGCAGGATCGGATATATCGATAGTCCGGTTATATCGATATTTTTTCCGACTCCTGAGAATATCGATATAACGAGACTTTACTGTATTTGACTTTATTTTGTCATATTCCCCGAGCCTGTTGCACGTTTAGTTAATGTTCTAATTTGTGTTCCTTCCTAATTCATCCCTGTTGGGGACCATGCATATTGCACTGCGCTCTTTGGTTCTTTTGTGAGCAGCTGTTACATTACACTACCCCCACGGGAGGGGCCGTTTTAAGTGAATTTAATTGAAAACGGTGAATACATGGCGGTTAATCTGCCGCACAAACACACACTAATAGAATACCACCAAAATAAAAGTGGATGTCATTTTCTGCTAGTTTGTCAGTGTCATTGAAGTTAAGGTTGAATCGATGAAAAGGTTTCTTCAGCCAACCTCTGTACTTCTTTGAAGGTGTCGGATGTTTCGCTCCTCATCCGAAACGCTTCGTAAGCGAACTAAAATTGTGCTGGTAGCTCTGGTCCTATATATATATACAGTAAAGTCTCGTTATATCGATATCGGATATATCGATAGTCCCGGTTATATCGATACTATTTTTATGCACGCATAGAAAATTACATGCAAACAGGGTCGGATATATCGATAGTCCCGGTTATATCGTTATTTTTCGGACTCCCTTGAATATCGATATAACGAGACTTTACTGTATATCCCTAATGGACAGTGGTGGACGAGCCAAGCCTCTGCTTTGATAGGTCCCTTCTCTAAGATTGGAGGGAGTAGTGGACTACTCCTTGAATCAGAATCAGAATCGTCTTTATTGCCAAGTATGTAGAACACACAAGGAATTTCTTTCCGGTAGAACACGCTGCACTAGTATCATCATCAAAAAATTACAAAGAGGCACTATACAGTTCTATTTGGGTTACTGTTTAAAGAGTTAACGGCTTCGGGGAAGATGCCATCTAAATGTCTGCTGGATTTGATGCGCATGGATTGGTAGCATGCAGAGTAGATGGAAAAGGTGGTGGGCAGGGTGCGAAGGGTCCAGTAGGATTTTCCGCGCCCTTGTTTCGATTCTTATAGTGTGAAAGTCCTCAAGAGTGGGTAGGGCGGTGCCAATGATTTTTTTTCCCCGCCATCCTAATATCCTTGATTTCAAATGATTTCAAATTCAAATAATCTGGGATTGACGTTCTCTGTATTTCTGTAACAAGGCCATTGATCAGTTCATTTTTTTTCTCTCATATCATAATCAATTAAGAATTATTCAGTTTATTTACAAATCAGTTTACACCGGTCAGAACCTCGCGTACCTGACCGTGCAAGACAAGAAAGACAAGATGAGTGGACAACGAGGTAACTATTCATTCTTCATTAGCCCTTTTTTGTCAGCGAGGGCACCGGCATTGTCAGAAAATGGCCCGTTATTATTTTCAAGATGGAGTTTGCCAACTAAGCAAAGGTTGTGCCAGCCGTGCTGGCAGGTTCAACGTAAATTGCTTTGCACCTTGGTCACTTTTTGCTCCATTTGCCGCCGTTCATCATACCAATTCTGTACGCATGATTGCTACGTCTGCCCGAGTAGAGTTGGAAAGAGGGGGCGGGGGGTATCAACAAATTTAGCCTTGTGCTTTACAGCTAGCTATTACACAGAAAAGCCAGTAAATCAGTAGCGATTCTCCCCACCCGACGTGACTGGACGCAAGCCAGAGTCATCCACTCTTCCCCCCCGTGGTTGACTAATTTAATGCTTCCAAACAAAGATGAATCACTGACAAACAGAAGAGCATTGTGATTCAAA